>NC_136020.1:9520652-9603152 GCF_048128805.1 Centroberyx gerrardi
GCATTTTCTTGCGTTACTGTTGTGTATGTGCATGTGCATGTGTGTGTTAGTGTGTGGGGGTGATGGGGGGGTTGAGAAATGGAGAACTGGAGAGAGAGAGAGAGAGAGAGAGGGAGATGGAGAAAGAGAGCATGGAACCACATGTACTAGCCTCTGTGTACTTTTTGTCTGCAATATTATGTAATAAAAAAGAACTGGCACAGCGGGGTAAGCAAAAAAAAAACTAAAAGGAAGGAGGGAAAAGCCGAATAGAAAAAAAAGCTGAGGGAGGCAGACCTAAATATTCAGAGATGTATTGCATTAATGGAATATGCTTCACTACAATATAGTGCGCAGCCATTTAGGGATCTGCCTTTGTCATTAGGCAAATTAAATCTTCTTAATGTTCCCTCTGTTTAGTAATGGAAGCTCCTCTGTCATCTCCCTCCTTCTCCTCTCTCTTTCCCCCCCTCTCTCTCCCTTTCTTGCTCCCTCTCGTGTCTCCCTTTGGCGTCCCCGTGGTGCTCAGTACTCTGCAGTCAGCTTTTGCTGTCTAGCATACGCCACTAAAGCTCTAAGTACTTCTTCCCCAGACTCTGTGCTTAGCCCTGGTGCTGTCGCTGCATTGCTGCAAAGCTTCTACTAACCAAGTGCAGCTTCTCACCGCACCACAGACATTTACCTTTACACCTTCAGCCCATATAGCTCAAGACCAGGGAGCGAAACGTGTCATTTGGGCACACTCAATATACAGTGAGTCTTTTCAATCATTTGCAGAGTCCTTTTTTCATTCTAAGTAGATTAGACATTCACTTGCGTATGTGACACACTCGCAGTTTTGGGTTCCCGTGACTTTCTGTGAGGATTCTTCATTTTCTCTTCCATGTCAGGACTAGAGATGCTGTACCTCCGCATAGAAAGAGGCTCACACTGCTGCATTGTTCAGTTTTTAGCACTAAGGACAGCTCCAGGCCCAGACCATGATTCCATGTTTCAGGACCTGGGACAGCACCACTGCACCCATTCCTCCTCTGGCCAATTATTTTCGCCAGTCATTTTCACCTTAAAAGTTGATTATATATAAAATCCTCACTGGAGACTTCATGCCTAACACTAGCCTAAAACTTAATCAAAGTTAGCATTCATTTTAATGGAAATGTGATCATTGATTTTTGAGAATATTGCTTTTTTTTCATTTGTGGCTGGGCTACAAAGTGAGAACATGCCTATTCTCAAATGTCTTTGTGCTATTAATTAATTTTGTCATTGCCAGTGGTAGTGTTATTAGTCTCCAGTGGGCTTCCATGGCTCAGCCCAGCAGTGTGACTGCAGTTCAATTATAGAGTTGTGGGGAAAAACATTATGGCAGGGCACACACTCATTCCCTCTACTCAACCCTTGTATTTTAGATTATTGTTAATAGTTTTGTATTTTTTTTATATTCTCTCATCACGGTCATGTTGACTTCTACATTGTCAGCCTGTTCTGACAGACTATAATAGTCAACTGTACCCAGCAAGTACACATAACCTGTGGGCATGTATTACACTGTACTGCAGCAGAGAGAGAGAGAGAGAGGAAGGGGAGGGGAGGATAGTGAGACTGCGAGAGTGACGGAGCTATGAGAGAGAAGACGTGAAAATGGGAAAGCGAAGAAGGAGAAAATCACAAAATGATGGAGATAAGGGAGCGAGAAAGGAAAGGGGGGCGGAGCGGGCAGAGAGAGGGAGAGGGTTTCTATAAAACATCTTTCAAACTCCCAGCAGACGGTGTGCAGTTATATCTCATTACCTGAGAGGGGCAGCAGAGATGCAGCTTTCCTGTGGCTACTTTCCATGCCCCTATATACACACACACACCGCCCAAGGCTAATCATCACACACGCACACACACACACATACAGAGTTTGTCCCTTCCCCTTTCCCCTCCCTCTCCCCCCTCGTCTCAGACAGATCTGGCAAAGCGACTACATCGGGGAGTGAAAGGCAGAGGCGATGCTGAAGCGCTCCGTCTGAGCCGGGTTTGAAGCCGACGCACCTGCTTTTTCAAGCCAAACGGCGCGATGAGGCGACCAGCAGAACTTCTGAGAGCCGGCCTCCCCGACCACCTCCGCGTTCTGTCACCTCCATCTTCAATGGGAGTTGTTGAACCAGCAGGTGATCCGCACTGACAGCGCGAAGGCACAGCTTGTAGCGAAGGCTAATTGGTGTGGATTGACTTCAGAGAGAGTGCGGCCACTGAGTGGTTGAGTGGTTGGAGGAGATGGCAGGGCCAGAGAGCAGAGCAGGACAGAGATCACACAGTGTGGAAGAGGGGATTCTTTCTCTGCCTCGCAGGCCTTTTTTTAATAATTATCCAGGGCGTCCTGACGGCTCAGTGGCTGGAGGCAGATCGCCCAAGGCCCTTGTTGCATGTCGTCCCCACTCTCCCACCTTTCCCCTATATAATATCTGTCAAAGTGCTTTGCTATAAAATATTGATGGTCAGAGATGAACGAAACCAAAAGAGCACCTGTGGGCATAGCAAGTACAGGGCAGTAGACAAAATAGCATCTAACAACATAACAATAATTTATGTTGCTTTGCTCCAGTCATAAATCCCTGACCAGCTACAGTATCTCCACACACACACACACACACACACACACACACACACACACACACACACACACACACCAATAAAGCCATATCCAAAGCAAAGGAAAATGCCACATACAGATGTATAAATATGTGCATGTCTGCAAACATGCATACTTACAGTACAGGACATACATTCATACATATGACCCAACATGGAAAAAAGTTTGAATTATTCATTGCTGAATAATAAAAGTGCATTTTGTTGAAACTTTCCCTGGTGTCTCCTGTACAGTTAAATGAGCCTGGCTTCATGGTGTTTGGTCACATATGCCAGTGTTTGCTCTGTATTCGTTCAGCCAATTACCACCACTGCTAGAGAAATTAGAATTAGAAATTAAAATGATGGTACAATTCATCCTTTTAAAAAACAAAGTGTACTCTTTATATTTAGAATGGATATTTTTATATTTTATTATGATAAAGTACTGTATCTGAAGAGAAGTTTCCTTAGACTGAAAAGGGGACTGATTGAAGCAAAAAAGAAATTACTCCCAAGCAAAACTGATGCATACAATTTCAGATGACACAGTATATGCTTACTCAAAGTATGTACAGTTGTACACACACACACACACACACACACACACGCAAATGCACAACGGAGGTATGTGTATAGCAGTATGCTTGACATTTGGCTGAAAGGTCTCCTGACTTTGACACATGGTGTTGGAGGCATGATGCCTTGGAGGCAGGAGTGTTCACTCTGACTCATCTGCACGTGTACACACACACACACACACTTACACACACATACACACACACACACACACACAGACATTCAGAGGCTGCTTTATGTTGGCTGGGGCATGGCAGAGCGGGGTCTTCCCCCTCTCTCATCCCTGCAGAGCTGTGTGCAGCTTATCCAGCAGAGTGTGTATCCATCACTGCAGGGCGCGCTGCTAGAGGAACTGTATGTGTGAGTCACAAGCTGCAGGGGAGGGAGTTTTGAAGCTGTACTGTACACAAATGCATGGCTGTCTAAATATAAATGTCTGTGTGTGTGTGTGCATATGCATGAGTCTGGGCATGTGTGGATGCGTGGATGCGTGTGTGTGTGTGCGCGTATGCCTCCTCACCTGCCTTCATGTTCGTCATCCCGCCTCCTGTCTACCCTTAAACACTGTGCTCTATGTATCTCTATGTATATTTTTGTGATGACAACATAAAGTGGCAGACCCTGTGCTGCACAGTATCAAAGTCAGACTTGAATCACCTTCCATTTTTAGGCTTGTACATATCTGCAGAGTGTTATTTCTCTGCATCAAGGAAGTAGAGGGGAGGGTGAGAGAGTAGGAGTAGAGAAACAGAGAGAGAGAGAGAGAGATGTGCAGGCATGTTGCAAAACACGCGTGACCTACATAGGGAACTCAATTAGGTGAGCGCGCAGTGACGCAGTTTGATAAGGGACCATTTAGCGTGAAAGATGATAACAAAGTGCTGCACATTATTGCTAAACTAACTGTCATTGCTCGGTGTGTATTAACCAGAGGAGAAGGGCTTGTTATGGTGCGGCTTCCATCAACTGTGTGCGTGCGTGTGTGTGTGTGTGTGTGTGCGTGTGTGTATGTGTGTGTGCCATAGCGCTCCACTTGATTTGAATGCATTGAAGTCATTTCCCCACAACAGTAAGCCCTTTGTGCCTTTGTAATACGAAATGTAATGAATTGGAAGCTCAACTTTGCAGTAAACATAAACATTCGCCGCTCAATTGATAACGATGAATTTGAGAAAATGAACGTTGCAAATGTGTTATTTGATAATGACTTTTTTAAAATGCCACAGCGTACCTTTGAAAAGTTTAGTACGAGTGTTTGAACAAAGTATAAGCTTGACATTGTCCCAGAGATCAGTTCTCCTCTGGGTCTCAATTTTCCTTTACCTTAAGGGCAATTAATCCAGCCTGTAGTCAGCTACTGCCAAACAAATGAGAAAATAGTGAGCTTACTTGTTTCGTACTCACTTAATTAGGCCTCCTCCTGCCAAATAGCCTCCAGAAGGCCCCAATCAAATCCTCTACTGGGCCTCACTGGGTGTCCCTCATTTGAGCCCGCTAGCCGCTATGGGCCCACTCACAATGAGCCGTCCCAACAAGGAACGGAGCTTCTGTCTGTCTGGTGTTGAAATCTGCCCCACTTATTCATTGCCAAGCTTGTCATCATAACAAGCTTATAGTGTAAATGCCCAAAATTAAGCTAGATATTGGCAATGCCAGTATCCTGCTGTGCCTTTACTTGTTAGCTTTACTCTAATCTGATATGCAGGATGACGGACGCCAACAGTTTGAACTCGGGTAGTTGGAAAGCAGCGTGTCAATATTTGGTCAGGCTTGGGCAGGCTGCGACACTGGACTGATATAATCCAGTGAAACAACAGATTCTAGCTACAGTCTATGTCTATATTTATGTTACTGTATCTGGGCAGCAGCCAGTCTTGGACTCCGTTGTGTGTCTGTTGAATAGACCAGAAAGCATCAAGAGAGGATTTCTGCTTCAGTTGTATAGCTTTAGTCTCAGTAGATGCAACAGGTGCGAGATATGCACAGTGAATGCTGCTTTTTAAAGCATTTTCCAACAAGCATCGAAACAAACAATTGTTAATTTGTTATACAGTTGCAGCAGAACTGTCAAGCAATCATTAGTCAAAGTAGGTCTCGGGAGATTTTCCCAATTTGTCTCCACAACAAATCAATAACGGTGATACAATTCAAATACTCGACTGCTACTTCTTCTCCCCTTTATCGTTTATCAACCGGGTTGTTACCGAATCTCTAATGGAGGAGTGCAGTGGAGTTTGGCAAAGCTTCATTGTTTCATTTCTGGACTCAGAAGAAAAACAGATTTTCGCTGCTAAGCTTTAAGTAGCACATTCCTCCCATTCTAATGCATGCTTCTCTCAGCGACGCCCGTAGCCCATAGTCGCTCTATAAGAGGCTGGTGTGTGTAATAGGGCTGCTAGTTTGGAGGAGCTCTCCCCCAGCTGCCGTGCTAATTGAGGCGCAGAGACGAGCCCCAGCCAGATGGAGGGAAGATGCCGCAAATTGATTCCTCGCATTCGTCTTCATTAAGGCCTCGGCTCTGGGGCTCTGTGGAGAGAAAGAGAGAGAGAGAGGGAGAGGGAAGGCGAAGGAGAAGAAGGGGAAGCGCGAGAGAAAGGAGGGCAGAAGAGACTCCCTCCCCCCCTCAGGCCCCAAGGACTCTGCTCTGATGAGGTAAATTCCAAGTCTCCAAAACAGAAGTGTGTATGTGTGCCTGCATGTGTGTGCGCCTATTTGTGTATGTGTGTGTGTGTGTGTGTGTAGCAATCAGGGGAGGAGGAAGGAAAAGAAAGCACGCCATCATGCTCTATCCAAGAGGCCTCAGCATTTACCTTCTGGTGGGAGGGGGTGGGGGGCAACTATTCTACCCCTCACCCACTGCGTTGTGCCTCTCCCTCCCTTACCCCCTTTGTGACCCCCAACTCCCGAACCCCTCCTCCTCTGAGCCTCCAGCGGTGCTCAGCCAGTTCTCTGCCACTCTCAATTACGTGTTAGCAACTTCCACTAACTAAGGCCCAGAAGGTGGAATTCTCCAGCCAGCGAGGAGGAGCAGAAGGCCCTTACCGTCCGCACATGCGAAGAGGCCGGTGTGCACATACATACACATGCAAACAACACGCCACATGCACTCCCGATCGACCACGTCCACCCTTAAGCCCCTCCCCCCCCCCCTCTCTTCTTATACTCATCTCATTCACAGCCCCAATGATGCAGCGTCTGCAATTACCAGACAGCATAAAAAGAATGATCTGTCACTTCCCTAAATTACATTCCCCCGTACTTAATGGGCCCCATGTTTATGTAACGATCCCCTAAAATCCTCACCGCGGGAGCACTAACACTCCGTCTTCCTGCCACGCGCCGGGACTCCGCGCATCTCTCACCGCACGTTACCGCCAGCGCCCAGCGCCCAGCACCCACCCGGCACCCAAGGAAATGTAGCCTACCGCACGTCACGCTCAAACAAATAAATAACGAACATATCCGCCTTTATTTTTCTTTTATTTTTTTTTTTTGCGTCACGAATATGTATGCAATATGAATTCCTCTGTTCTCTCCCCCCCAACTTATTGGAAAAAGGAGGATTTGTCAGCGGTGATAAGCGTTTTGGAGCGTGCTGCGCGGCAGTAACATGAAAGGGGATTTGGGAACGTGCGGGCTGGCAGGCAGGGGTGCGGGCGCTATAGCTGGTTAGCTGGAGGTGGGAGGTTGGCGGGGCGGGAGGATTGCCGTTTGATGTTTCATCCATTATTCGTGCCGCGTTACCTGGATTACGCGCCGAAAGACATGGGAAGGGAGGGTAACTTATGGCTGTCACCAGGCTGTCTGGAGGGGCTTTTTCATTTCACTCTCCGTCTAACTCCATCTCATACACTCCCTTCATTTTATTTTTTTGTCTTGCCGACCCTCCTCATCCACCCCGCGACATCCCATCACAGGCCCAAATCCCTGCTTCTCTTTCTCTCTCCGTCCATCCATCCATACCGCTCTCTCTCTCTCTCTCTCTCTCTCCCCAGCGCCGCTTTCCCTCTGTTCTGCGCTGACATTAAGCAGCTTACCGTATGTCTCCTTCCAGGCTTACAGTGTGCTGGACTCTGTGCGACTGTTACTACTCGGTTCTCTCTGATTCCTCTGACTCAAACCCGGTAACATCGTGCGGGGAATTTCACAGGCATCACTTTTCATTTCAGAGAACCAGCTGATGCTACTGTATGAATTCTCCCTGCGTTCCTTCAGTTCTGTTTGTGTATTTTTGACATATTGCATTTCACTAATAGCGCTGTCTCTGTACTTGTTCACTGAACTTACTCATGTACTACCTCTTACAAGTATCTGCACTAGTAGTTTTGCCAGTAATCATCTTCTTTCCAATGTACACTGTGTGAATTCCGCTTCAACCAAAAGCCACAAAAGACAGAAAAAATCAAATATCGACTCCAAAGGCAAACTTGAGGTTTGCTCTGCAGATTTCCCAGTCCTGTAGGAATGTTGGTCTTCTGTACTTCACACATTCTGCCGACTGCTCACTACTGGGCAGATTGTTTCAAAGCCTCCCTCAAACAGAGAATTCATGCGGAAGGCAGGTGTCAAGAACTGATTGATGGAAATCCTTGGAGCAGATCTGAAGCTCGAGTTTGAGGTGGTGATTTGAGTTTCTGTGTCATTTGGTGTTGGCAAATTTCTCACTTCAAACACATTTTGTGTCGCTCATTTCAATTGGTTTTTTTGTTTTGTTTTTCTTTTTTCTTCAAGTGGTGGGATCAATGTGCAAGCTTATCCCAATACAGTCATTGATCCTGAACCAATATGGCTTTATTTTGTCTGCTCAGATCTAATCTAATTAGAGGAAACTAAAGTAAACCACATGGAAAAGGATTTGTGTTTGTGTCTCTGTGTGTGTGTGTGTGTGTGTGTGTGTGTGTGCGTGTGTGTGTGCGTGTGTGTGTGTGTGTGTGTGTGTGTGTCTGTGTGTGTGCATGTCTGTGTGTTTGCGCAGTCTTTATATTGTATTTGCCCAATCATGGCTGTTTTTTAATGAAATTATGTACTTTGGTTTCACAAAAGATTGCATGGATCATTTAGAAAATAGAAAATTATCACAGCTATCAGAGAAGCTATAATACTGTAACTTAAAAAAAAGAAAGATAATTGTTTAAAAGCAGCGTCTTACTTCTGTCTCTTTATGAGTGGAGATAATTATACATCCTTGCCAATGATTGCCTGAGGCAATAATCTTTGTATCTTTTGTTTTAATAGATTCACCTATCATCATTATATCCCAGTATCCATAGGACTCATCCTAATAATAAATGAAAAGATAATAGATGTATGCTTTTCCATTAAATGTTTCATAACAATATTCTTGCATTTAGAACTATTAGCAGCTGACATGATAACAGAGTATCCCTGCTCTCCCGATCTCCTGTCCGCTTCCCCATCCATCTTCTCTCTCCATCTCTCCCTTATTCTTTCCCTTTTTCACTCCATCCTTCCCTCCTTCCTTCTTCCTTTTTCCACTTTGTTCCTCCGACTGTTCAGTGCATGCTAAAGCTGAGCCTCGGGCGTAGATGTATAGTTCCTGCCTGTGCATTTTTAATTTCATCTGATCTGGGGCCCCGGGATTTGGCAGGCCTCTCAGTACAAAAGCTCCATGCTGCCGCCTTTGGAGCTGACCTCAGAACAGCTTTCCCTCCCCTGGGCGTCTCTGGACTGCAACATGAACGCCTACTTACATACCCACAAGGGTAGCTGGGTCACCTTACCATATAGCTTACTATGGAATTACTCACCACCTTCTCTTCTGATTATGTCAAACTCGGCATTTCTCTCTGTTGCGTAGCCCCGCATTCCTTCTCTCTCTCCTTCCCTTTCATTCTCTCCCCCCTCCCTCGCCTCCTCTCATCCAGTGTATGCATTAATTTCAAGTTGCTATAGCTTCATGTGTTTTTGCAGCTGCGGTGGCTCATCTTGGGCAGTCGTAGAGAGCTGTTTGAAGTTACGATTAGCATCTCTCTGTCCATCATTCCTCCACTTCCATCTCCCGCTCTTCTCTGGCCAGGAAAGGTCTTGAATCTATGAACTGCTGCCTGTTTCATTAAGTCCACTCCTCCATTTTCCCAGCTTGTCTGTCCTCCCCTTGTGACCTTTTCCTGTTTTCCGTTCCCTTTCACTGTGTTTCCCACCACTCTGGTGTGTCTCCACCTTTGCCTCTTTCACACGGAGGGAAGAGGTATTTCAGACGGCCTGTTTGCTTCCCCTTCTTTCCTTTTCTTCTTGTGTCTGAGCCGAGGGAAGTGTGAAAGGTGAAGGCATAGAATGCTGTCTGCATTCCTGCATGCCTCGCCCGGGTCCTTGCCCCGCCTGCCTTAGGGGACTCAAACCACACACACACACACACACAGAGAAAAAGAGGAAAAAGAAAGAGAGGGAGAGAGAGAGAGAGAGAAAGAAAGTGAGAGAGATCTTCATGGCTACAGATCCCTTGGCAATTGGTGGGAAGACCAGCCCTCTGAACTGGGGGAATATGATAGAGGTTGTTAGGGGAAATGAAACATTTCATGAAAGAAAGTGCTGCTGGGAAGACAGGCTTACTTATCAGAAAAATAGTAAAAAGGACAGGGGCCACATGAAGCTATACCCAAGGTCATTATTTATCTGCTAAGGCCGCTAGTTAAGGAGAATGCAGAGAGAAAGGTTTGGCCGACAGGCAGGCATACAAGCTCCAACATGCACACACACACTTATGCACAGATGAGCATGCACTTCAAACACCAACACCGCACACACACCAGCATCTACTTCTATAAGCGGTTAAGCACGCACTCAGAAGCGAATAACTCAAAAGCTTGTTTACATAGTAGTGAAGTAGAAGGAATCAAGACAGACGTACACACCGCACGCTCATGCTCCCCTCTTTTACTCAAAAGCCCTCAAAAAACAAACATGAACACAGAAAAGTGACATAATTAGTAGGGTAATCTATTTGCAATTAACTGTGCAGCCTCTGTTGGAGAAACAGCAGACAGATGTTTCATTAGCGTCTATGAGGAAACCTACAAACAGATGCTGAGGGTCAATAGTCTGGGGAGAAGTAGTTTATGATGATGTAAGGCGCTGTACAGTGCACACGTCTCGTTTGTGCAAGAGGGGATTTCAGTATCAGTACAGACTTGAGGAACTAAGTGTTAATGTTCGATAGTGTGATACAGGTGGCATGCACATGTGGAGACATTGTCAAACTCACTATTGGGCTCATTAATCAAGAAAGTAATCTATTACTCATTACTGTTTACTCAGTTCATTACTTTTTACTCCCTCGCAGCAGTAATTTGTTACACTACTCCTTATATTACTTTTCCATCGCACTCCCAAAATCGCAACTACTGCATCCTCTTCTTACCTTCAGAAACCAGGATAACTCAGTTATGTCTCCTGTGGATGAGTGGTGAATCAAGCTTACAAAATACAATTTTTGAATCCTTTGTCTCAATAAATATTGGGAATATTGGGAGTACTTCCACTCATACAAAGTAAACATTTCTGCAATTTCGCATCTAGGCTAGGATTCATCTAGAATTATGACCAATTATGACTAAAACGAATCAGGCAATAGGGATGGGAAATAGTTTTAGAGGGGGCGACAATGTGAGTAACACCTTATTTCTGATCGGGAACTGCAATATTATTTTTGAAACTGGGACATTACACTACTGGGAAAAGCAGTAATATAATACTTGCATTACCAAATTACATTTTACCACCCAACACTGCTCAAAATATGGACATGTACACATACACAGTGACACACACACACTTCACCCTCAGTGCAGTCAAGTGTTCCCACTCAGTAAACCCTGCTCCGTCCCACACACCTCACTCACTCAATAACACATATTGCAGAGAGGGAGGCAACTTTCTAAATATCCCCACTAAGGAGGAGGTGCACTTCTTTGCAGTGAGTCGCTGACCTTATTAAAAAAAAAAAAAGATTTTTAGGACTGAGCTGAAATGACTCCTCTTTATGGTTCCCCAAAACGCTGTAAAATGTTTACTGTTCACTGCGCTCGCTAAGCCCTGCAAAGCCCCTGCGCATCGTGGCTGTCAGGCAGAAAGGAGGTGTGCAGGGAAAAGGGAGAAGAGTGAGGAAGAGCAGTGGGTGATGGAGTTCCTTGGATAAAAAGATAGAGAGAGGGATGGAGGAAAGGGAAGACTGGGAGGCCAATCAGAGAGAGACGAGAGAGAGGCTGGGTGAAGTGAGAAAGAAAGGTTAGGATTGAGAGAAAGTTTAAATAAAGAAAGATAGATAAGGAAGCACCGAAGAGAAAAGGAGAGAAGGGGAGATAGTTTATTCTCTGGCATTACACAAAGACAAAGGATAAACAAAGCCCCTTAATTGTTTGTCATTATCTCCGTCTCTTATCTCCCTTCCTTCTCTGCTTCCTCATTACTTATTCTCACACGTTGTCAGCTTTATTGCCTTTACGGGGCCTGAAATATATTTGTGTCCAAGTAAGAAATCTAGCGCGCTCGTATCACTCTGAGGGACGCCATTCTTCCCTAGAATTGATGTTGTTTTACGAGACCATGAGCCAACGGAACATAAAGAAACAGGAGTTAGGAATGACGTTTTATACAAAGACTTATAAAGAGGACCGATTCGGAGAGAATGAGAGAGGGACCAGAGGAGTGGAAAAGACAGTGATGGCGATGGAGGAAGAATGATAGCCTGATATAAGGGGGGAAAAAGGATTAACTGCTTTATAATGTTAGATAGAAAAATAACTTTCTATTTGCATCTAACCTGTGTTTAGGATAAACACGGCTGTTGCAGCTGGATTTTCCACCCTCAGCGGTTGCGGCACTATAACTCGCATTAGGAGAAATCCCCTTCGATCCCACTTAATTTAGAGTCGAGTGAAAAAGATGAAGTGCGCCCCATCTGCGCCGAGGTTTTTATCCTCTCCTATATGGAGTATCTGGAGCCGTAATGTCGTGGAGTGGAAAGCGGCTTCCCAGTTTACCCTGGCATATGTGGAACCCACGCCCGGCCGAGCACATCATCCAACCTGCCCCTGGACCGAGATCCCGGCGGATCGGCGGTTGTTACGGCGCACATCGCCAAGCTGTTGAGTCTGGCCGACAGCCGCCGACTGGAGCCCGGCGATGCCCTTTCGTCGACCTTTCCTCCCCGCCGTCATTTTCGCGCACTTCCCCCGTCAACAATTTTACGCACCTTTGGGTGAAGTTCTGTCACGCCGCCCCCGCTCTTCAGAACTTCATCCATGCAGACACCGTGGTATGCATTTCTTTCAGCGCTCTTTTTCTTTTCCCCCAGTATCCAGCAGAGTCGTTTCTAGTGTCTCTTCGTCTTGTATCCGAGGCCTCTGCTCTGCAGTTTTGTGGTACATGTGTGTTTCCTATAGGCTCGGAAATGAATGCCAGCCACCAACCACAAGCCAAATACTGGTAAACCTGGGCTACCTGATCTAGGATCTAGATCTACTACCAGTTAGTGCTGGGCTATACTGACAAAATCAAATATCACAATATTCTAGACCGAATACCTCGATATCGATAATGTGACGATATTTTGGGATGAGTATTCATGCTTTCATAAGATATTTACACACAAGAAAATTTAGAAAATTAGTAATGATCATTAGTAATCAGTAATGTGTAATCAGTAATAAGGAATGTGGATATTTTGAGCAGGTAAAGGCAATCATTGTTCACTTTATTCAGCCAGAACAGGCTAATAAGTTCAGAAAGTTCAGAAAGAAGTATCACTTTGCTGTAATGCAGCCTTTAAGATATTACAAATGTGAATATTACGATAACCAAAATCCCAGACGATATATAGTCTCATATCACAATATTGATATTATACGATATATCGGCCAGCTCTGCTACCAGTCTCTACCAGTCTCTACCTAAGCATTGTTTGGAGATTAATTACTTTCTATAGTAAAAATCAGATTGGCATGGGCAAACCCTGAAAGTGGCAACCAGGAGCCACAGTGGCTGGTGGACAGAAGTCAGTTCCCTGTCCTTGTAGTTAATGTACAGACTCAATGTTTCAACGATAAGCTTGCTAGACCCTCCAGTCATCTCTACATGTTTGCTTAGGCCATATGCTATTCAAAAAATGAAAAAAAATGAAGCCAAAAGCCTGAGCACACTTTGGCAAACAAAGACAGATGTTCTTTTCAGCCTGTCTTGATTCTGGTCCTTCTGCTCCCCTTGCCTCATGCACCTCTCATCTTTCTTCCACTTAACGCAGACTGAAGGATATGGGTGGGTGGAAAGACACACACGCACACATGCGCACGTACACACACACACACACACACACACAATTTTAATGGATTGTGGTACCATCTCATCTCAAAAGAAGCTGGCTCGCTCCATGTCTCTTTTCTTTCTCTTTCTTTCTGCCGTTTTAAGTTTGCCCTTCTCCCTCACTCATGGATGGGGGACTTTGATGATGAGGTGATTTTTGAGGAGTTTTCACCGTTCCCCTCACCTTCTCTCCATCCCTCTGCTCCACTATACCCTTAATATCTTTCTTGAATCTTGTCAATTTCTCGCCACCCGCTCCGCTCTCTCTTGTTCTTTGTTCCGCTTAGAAGTTCACTCTTTAATTTCTTCATCTCTCTATCTCTCTTTCTCTAGGTCCTCCTTTCTCTCTGTCCAATTCTCCCTCGCTTTTTTCTCGTTCCAGACAGTGGGTGGGATCAAAGAGAATGACATTTTGGGGAAATACCACGCCGTCGGTGTGTCCGACGGGTCTCAGCACTTTGACCTCGCCAAGCCCTGCAGTGGCAGGTGGCACTTGTCTGGTAGGCTTACCTGTGTGTGTGTGTGTGTGTGTGTGTGTGTGTGTGTGTGTGTGTGTGTGTGCGGGTGCATGCGTGCAAACATTCTCGCATGTGTGTGTTTTTTGGAGTTTAGAAAGGAGAGAAAGTATAATATTACTTGGGCTCAAGTGCAAACTCTGGGCTCAAAGAGTGTAATATTGTTTGGGTTCAACTCTCAAACTCTTTCTGCAGTCCAGTAGTACCCCTAATAAGAAAATAATGATCTTTTCAGAGACTCCAGCTCGTGATCAGAGCCTGCTGGAGTCAGTTTCATCTCCCATGTGATGAATGCCCCGCCTAATCACTAGGTGAGAGGCTCAGGCCAAAGTGCAACTGCAGGCTTTGCACCCTAATGGCTGTCATTTGTCCCTGCCATATTGGGTGGCAATTGAATAACTTCATGGAGAGGATCGGGAGGAAAGGCCATTTTTGGTGTATTTAAAGAGCTATCCTTTATACCTTTGCCCGTCATAAATCACCAGGGAAAAGGCAGGAATAGAGAACAACAAAAGAATGTAAAAAGAACCCTCCAAAAAAACATCCAAAATGGGATAACAGCCACTCCCTCCACTAAGATTGAATCCTTTTCAAGATGTCCATGGAACCTTATGTGTGTGTGTGTGCGTGTGCGTGTGTGTGTGTGTGTGTGTGTGTGTGTCTTTCTTTGTGTGTGCCCATGTGTATCAGGGAGGGAGGGAGGAGGGGGCACAGGCTTTTTTTCACTTTTCAATCCATCTTGGATAATGGCGACAACATAGAATGTATTCTCATCTTCTCGGCATGGAAGCTCAGGGTCATTGTTGAAGGGATGAACACACACACACACACACACACACACACACACACACACTTGGACACACTGTGGCCCCATCACCTCAGCAGTCACATGTCCGGTCTAGAAAGCGGCGTGCAGGTGTGATAAATACAGGCAGATTATCATGGGCTCCTTGACTGGGGCGGAAGCCTCACATTTCATGTCAATGACATGCCAAGTGGAGCTGTCTGGAGTAAACGCTGTCAATCAATATTCCTGACAGCCTCTGCTGCGGCTGCTGTTGAATAACAGTCAGCTGATCCCACCTCTCCGCTTGACCTTCAGCACTTCTCACACACCGGAGTGGAGGAGTGCGTAGAGGTATGCACACACACACCTGCACGCGCACACACACACACACACACACCTGTACACACGCACACACACACACACACACACACAGGAGTTGCACAGACAGAATGCAAAAGCACACACACCCTCACACACACACAAATGTGCACTGTATGTGAATGCATCACAGCCGTGTTGACAATGATGGGTCCTCTACTTCATGGGGTAATGAATTTATATCCTCCGTCAGCACCACTGAAGGACAGCTACAATGGCTCTGCCATAACAAAATGGCCACACACACACTCACACACACACACACACACACACACATACACACTACCACGACCACCACTACCCCTGCTGTTCTGCGTGTGGCGTGCATGCAGAGATATCATCCATTTCTCTATACAATTTCCCTTTTTTATAAATCTATTGCCCCCCTTCCTCCTCCCCCCTATGATAGAGGCTTGCTCTCTCTTGGGCTGAAAGCCACGGAGTCTATTTGTGGAGGGGAGCGACCTTGGCTCTAACACCGGGAGGGAATGCAGAACTGCTATTACCTGTGCACAGATGAGAAACACAGCAGCCTTCTTCCACAAGCCTGTTACATGTTGTTCAGAATACTGAATCGTGAGAGAGAGAGAGAGAGCCGAGGAAAATGTGCGGCATAAATAATGTTCAGAGAAGGAATGGAGAAGGAAATCATCGTTAAAATCCTTTGCAAATTGTGTTTCTTGAGGGGGAAATATGGCAGTCAGATTTTTATGTTTACCGTTGTTTACTTCAAGCCATAATCTTTATGGAATCCTTATGGCTTTTGACCATTTTAGTATGGACTCTTGGAGAGAGTTGTATATGTAAACAAAAAAAAAGCATTTTGTAATCATAGCTCATAAATGTGTTTTACTGTAATGTTTCCAAACTTTACCAACATGAGCGATTTATAGCCTCAAAATTCCTGCACAGCTCAGTTTTCGCTGCAATATGCTGGCAGTACTTACATCAACAACCCAGTCAATCAATTTGAGAGTGCCAATATGTATTTATTGATTCAAAACAGTAGTTCAACAGGGACTGATAAGTATGATTACTGCAATTGGGGCTGTAAAGCAGTGTTTCACTTGCACAGCAGGACGGTGTAGTGAGTGAGTAGGGTGACTGTCTTTCACCCCCACCCCCCATTGGCTATCCTGGTATGACGAGCAGTGATGTCACTACCTTTTTGTATGTCTGCACGTATGTTTTCCTCGCAGCAGTCTGACAGTGGAGCTTCTAGCGCACACAGCATACCAAATAGGCCGGCTTGACTGATGCAATGTTATCTTTGAGTGTGCTCTGGGACCACTTTTTGAAGAAGTCATTTTGCCTCTGCGCAATTATCGTTAAAAAGACATCCAAAAATAGCCTTAATGTCAAGGACAAGACACTCCAGGGGGCAGGCAATGTTGGAGGTTGGCTGCTAACAAAATAACACCAGGGAGGTATGCTGAAAATTGAGAAATGAAATGTCACATTACGCAACCGCCGTAATTTCTAGTGGTGTTTCATGCATCAGAGCATCTATTGTCCTCTGTAATTTGGGGTACAAAGTTGAGACACAGAGTAGACAAACCCAATAAACCTTCGCTTACAGACAGTTGTTGCTGTAATTATGTAAATAGTTACTGTTCAGAGAAAAGCACATTTTTCTTCAGTTTCCTTTGCTGTGAGCGTACCTGTTATATCATCATTAGATGATTCATGTTTTACGGTCTGATTTTTCAGATTAAGTAGACACTGGAGGTGAGATGCAAAGGACCCAAAAACTATAAAAACGTGATAAATAGCTGGCACTTTTCAATATTTATTTAGCAGTTACAGTGAATGCAGCATCCACAGTCAGGGTTATAATATAATTTTTGCATTCGTTTTTAATTTGATTTTATTTGCAGAACTGCAAACTGCAGTTAATTTTCAGTTGGGGTTCACTAATCTCTGTTTTCCAGAAATGTTAGATTTTATTTTTTGTTACATTTAGTTTTAGTTTAAAGCTGCTGCCAGTAGAATGTGAAACTTGATGACTTTGGCAAACCCTTGAGTCCCTTAGAGGCAGTGTTCTACATCACTGTTGCAAAGACGACTCGCCACTTGAGGAACTCTGCAGAGAGAAGACAAATGTGTACGCAGATGATAATGCAAACTGAATAATGGAACTGGAATAAACTTGTGTAAGCAGCCGAGTTATTTTTCCCATTGCACACGACTATCAGTCTATCAGTCAGGTCTCTCACCTCATACTGAGTGATGCTCGCTCACCCAGAGAACGTCTCGCACAGCTTTGGAACTGTGGTAGCTAATCTATATGACAAAAACATATTTTTTGATAGTTTTGTTACAACTTAATTGTCAGTTTTGCGTTACAGGTTTGGAAATTATTAAGTTTGGGCAATGCTAACGAAACATTGTGGCTGGTGTAGTGGATCTCCTCTTCTTGACAGTACAACTGCGACAGTTTTTCATGCTTAGATTTAGTCTTTTAGTTTTTCATAGACTACTGTATAATAACCTTGATCAAAATGCAGTCAGCTGATGAACATGGGCATCGTGACTATTGAATAAAAGGCAGTTTATTCATCTTTTTTGAGAGTGCTGGCTGTCTGAGGTTGTTTTCTGCAGGCGAGGTAAGTTGCCACAGCGGTGGTGGGAGACGGCACATCAACATGCATACTGTATGTAGTGTTGTGACACCACACCTCCACAGGAGCCATACTAGCGTGCTAAACCTCAAGCAGCTAACCTGAGTGGGGAATTACATGCTTGGTCACACCACGCATACAGCACACACACATACATAGACACACACACGCACACACACCAAGCAGCCTGCAAGTGTGTTTGAATATGCATACATGGTACACCTACATTGCATCCTACTCGAGCCGGTGCGCTGTGTAAGACAGATGCTTAGAACAATAGGTAATTCAATCACAGGCCCATGGATTGAAAAGCCTCCTAGGTTCTTACATGGAAAACAGCAGGTCTACCTACACCACTGTAATCCAATTGCATTATTGTGCAAACAAAAGACTCCTTGGCTTTGTACAACTATATACACACAGACACATGCGCAGCCCCACGCGCACACACACTCGCTTTTGTGCAATCCCCCACACAGACACACACGAAAACACACAAAAGCACATTTGCTGGGCAAAGCTGCCCATTTTCTCTGCCTGTGGTGGAAGAGAAGGGGAGATAATCCTGCAGGAGAGCAAAAGAAAGCAGGGATAGAGGGAAAGAAGGGCGGTGGTAGTAGAGGGCGAGAAATAGAAAGGTTGTTTTGTTGGTATCAGGCAGTGTTATGGAGCGTTACTTGTGGCTGATGGCAGTATTTGTTCAGGATAAGGCATATCGTCATTGGAGAAAGTGAATAGAAAGCGAGAGATTGATCCGTGTGTGTATGTGTGTGTTTCTCTGTGTGTGTGTGTGTGTGTGTGTGTGTGTACTTTGGGTCATTGAATCAGGCTATACATGTGTTGGCTGAGTCCCCCAGTGGTTAGTCTTATTTTCCACTCCAGTTTTCCTTGCCCTTCACTCTCCACGTTCTCTTCAAAAACACACAGCCTAGCCATGGTTTTGGATTACTCAAACTGTTGGGTGTTATTTTGGCAGTTCTTTTGTGTGTGTGTGTGTGTGTGTGTGTGTGTGTGTGTAGCATGTCTGTGCATTCATCCAGCTGTGTGTGTGTGTGTGCTTTCACTTGTATGTGTTTTTGGACTTGAGTCATCCCAAGCTGCTCCTCAACGCTCTCTGCGCTCTTGAGGGCTACAGCTGCCCTCTCTTTTTCTCCGCGTCTGTTTTCCTATCGTTGCGATTCTCTCTCTTTCTCTCCTCCTCTCGCTCATCTGTCTCATCTTGGTCAGAGTCAACCTTTATCCACCCAGCTCATCCATAACTCCAGCAGCTAAAGGTACAAAACCTCCGCTGCCAAATTATCCGCTTTGGGGAATCGATAGAGCTTTACTTTCAGGGACAAACAGAGAGCTCTCTCCCTTCTCTCCATTCTCTTTCTTTCTTTTTGTCATCTCCCTCTATCCCTACCATCCTCTCTTGTTTTGTCATTATTTTATAATACAGGACTGTTGGAACTTTCTTCAACTAAGCTTCTCTCTCTGCTTCTTTTCTCAGTCTCTTTCTCTGACTCTCTCCCTCCCTCCCTCCCTCGCTCCCTCCTTCCCCGCCTCGCTTCTTGTCTCATTCATTCCTTTCACTGCTTGCGTTTTAAAGCGACAGTCTCTTTCTCTTTCTTCCTTGTCTCTCCTTCCTTCCTTTTTTTTTTTCTCTTTTTCTGATTCCATTCACTTCTTCTGTTGTGTTACAGCGACTGTTTTCCTTTTCACCCTGCGGTTTTAACACGTCATTGGCTACCTTTATCTCACCCTGACGGAGGCGTGCTTCGAGTCTCAACTGCGTTTAAACTCAAACAATGGATGACCATGGCCAATTCAAACCAGCACCTGTAGCTACAGCGCTGAGCGTGACAAATGGACGCGCAGTCTCTGATTTGGAGCGGACAACCTGTGTGAACGTTTACACTGAATGTACAAAATGTTAGGGACATCTTCCTGATATTGAGCTGCAGCTCCTTTTGCACAATCCACATCTCAGTTGTCTCAAATCTTAAAAATCTTCTCTAACTCGTCTGCTTCTGTTTATCTGCATATCCTCCTTTGTGATTGGTGTAGATTTAATAAGGGGACTCAATAAGGGATAATAGCTTTTACCTGGATTCACCTCATCGGTATACTTAGTCCCTAATATTTTGTACGTTCAGTGTATGTCCAAGGCTGGAAACTAGCTTTGAATCACTTTTGTGTCTTTGTGCACCAAATCACATTGCCACAAAAACGCACCAATAACACATACTGACACAAAAAGACACACACACACACACGCACACGCCTGTCCCAGTGTGGACGTTCAGGGGCCGATGGCCAGCCGGGGTGGGGGCTGTAATTACACTGGAGCTCTGTCTGAGAAGAGTGGCTCAGAGATGGGATCAGGTCTCAGCCCTTATCTAGCCTGGCTGCTCCCTCAACCAAGACACACCATTGTTCCAGGGAGAAAGACAGTGTGTGTGTGTGTGTGTGTGTGTGTGTACATACTGTATGTGTGTGTGTATGATGTGATTCGATACCGAGATAACGAATGAGCTAAGATACAGAGAAAAGACTGGCGATACATACACGTAGAGCCTAAGATAAAGGAAATTGAGGGAGAGCAAGTGTGTGCAAAGGGAGACACAGAAGGATAGACTGTCCATTTACAAAAGGGATTGCACAAGTAATTTCGCCTTTTCCCCCGGCTCTCTCACCGAGAGCTGAATACACTCAAGCACAGTGTCTCGCTTTTTGTGCAAACAGATCTCATTTCACATAGCTTGTTTGCTCAACCAAATCCAGCTTAGAGCAAGGAACGAACACCCTGCTCGGTTTCCCAGTGTGAATACAGACGGAGTTACTGCATGCCGATTTGCTATTATATTCACCTTATGTTGTGAAGGTGCAGTTTAAGACGGGCCTAACTGTCCTGAAAAAGGCATCATGGGCCCATTCAGAACTGCTGTGTGTGTGTGTGTGTGTGTGTGTGCGTGTGTGTGTGTGTGTGTGTGTGTGTGTGTGTGTGTGTGTATAAGTGCACTGGGCTGAGAGTGTGGAGGCTTGCAGTTGTCCCTCTGGAGTGTGCAGTGGTCCACTGGCGATGCCTGGGGCCAGAGGTTGAGCCAAGGTGATATCTGAACTATAATGAGGTGTCATCCTAGCCAAGCACTGGGTAGAAGAGACACTGGCGCACACACACACACACAGACACGCACATTATTCCTCCCAATTTCTCCACTTCACCTTTATAATACCCCTGGCTCGTCTCAAGACTAGTCAGCGTGGGGGAAGAGGGTGCGTGGGCCGGGACAGAAGAGTGTTCATGTTCAATTCTGACAGAAGTTTGCAAACCCTGCATATTGGAGACGTCCTGCACTCACTGGCTCATCCATAATGAAGACCTGCCCCATGAGAAGTTTGAGTAAAGAGCTGGGACGACCCACTGAATCATTTAATGGCCGGTCGGGAGCAGTGACATGGCCAACTGAAGGACATGGAGATAACGGAGTAGCCTTGCTGATGCGGATACACAGTAGAGTAGCTGCAGGTGGTGTGAGCTGTAACCAGTGTGCTGCTGTTGTTATAAAGCTGAACTGTTAAACTGGAACTCTCTTTGTTGGATGTTGTCTTAGTGTTTCTCAGATGTTTGAACCTCAGTAGTTAGTCATTTGAACATTTCAAGAGGAATTGTATTCATGTGACTATGGAGGTGGAGGGATGTGGGAAGGTGTGTGTGAGGCTAATTGTACTACTATCTGGCAAAAAGCACACCGAAGTTTTCAATTCTTGGAAGCATTTCATGCCCTCAAACCTTGCTTGTTATCTACATATTTTAGTCAGTCCACAATCCCAGCAGTGCAAGACTACATTCAGATATTGGTGGAAATGTTCTGCTTGGCAGCTTCTCAAGTTTTACACAGTCGATCTTATCCACAAGTTCCCACTAGAGAGAGGTGCGCCAAACTTATTCCCCCACCTCCCTCTCTCCCTGGATCAAGTTTTTGATGAGTCGGCCCTGGTGAGGTGCTGTGCAATCAAATGCATCACTGCGTAACCCAGCGTGAAATGTCCTAGGAGAGAGCGAGGGGAGGGGGTAGAGGCAGGGAGAGAGAGAGAGAGAGAGAGGCAGGGTGTGGATCGATCAGGCCGCGGTGCTTGGAGAGGCCAGAGTGGCCAGCCATGAAATGGCTGCTGTCCCCCAGAGTAGCTGCCACCATTACCCACAATCCTTCCTCTGGCCTGGCCTGGCCTGGATGGAATCACCGCACACGCACACACTCAAACACACACACACAAATACATACATAATGACTAGTGTCATGATGATGGGGAATGTGTGTGTGCGTGTATGGCGCAGGTTTTACACCATAAGCCTAGAGAACCAGTACCTGGACCACCTACCTGGAGTGTCATCTCCTCACTAACCTCTGCATGTGTAGCCCTCTGCCTTAAAAAAATAATCAAATCCCAGGTCCAATCAGTGGTGAAGGTAGAAACTGCCATTTGACATTACACCAATGCTACAATCTTGGTAGCAGATCTGTAGGTACTGATTCACTAGGATTATGATGTGAATCCCAACCAAGTCATATATATTTGTCACTGATCAGTCTCACTTTGAGGTGGTGTGTGTGTGTGTGTGTGTGAAGGTGTCTCCCACTTACGGATTTCCCATAGTTACACACAGCTCATGCTACACATCATGACAGGCTAACAAAAATAAAAACATAGATATTTAGAATCGGTTCACAGAAAGTCTAAAAGTATGTGGCTTGATGGGAATCTACCAGCAAGGTACACAACATTTCCAACCCTCTGGAGCACATTGCTATTTTTGACGGTTGCTGCTGTACAGTCATCCCATGTAACTACACATAGTGTAGGCGGCTTTGCCCATTGACAGGACCTGTTTTTACAAACCTTAAATCCCACTGAAGTCCTTTTTTTTCTCCCTGGTGAAGCTTTCCTCTAATCGCTCCTCTCTCTGCTGCTCCTGTTTGATCAGAAAACAGAAACTTCCCATGGCACATGCAGCGCTGTACTACAGGTTAACATCACATTGGGACGCCCTTGGCAGGAGGGTAATACCCCATGGGCAGATAATCTTCTGCCGGTACGCACACTCCGTCATGAATAAGTCATCTCTCACCAGGACACAACCCTCAAGTTCAAATGACTGAGATTTCGCTTGCGTGCTGTAGCACAGCGACGACCACCTTGTAGCAATTCTGATGCATATTATAGCAGCGAGGACTAATGGAATGAAGGAGGGGTGATGGAGCAGAGGCAGTGGTGGTTGGAATATTTCTTGATGCCCCCCCACCACCACCACCACCACCACCCCACCCGTCATGCACTCGCTATCAATAATCTTCCCCCGGCGGAGGTATTAGGCGATATTCGCCCTGATGGGAACATTTGCGTTCCCTTCTGTTCGCTGTTCTTTTAAATGCAGTCATTCTGCCTCTCTCTCTCATTCTTTTCTCTCTCTGTCTAAGGTCATTGCGATGAACATTTCATTTTTCAATCAATTTAGATGATTTATTGTTAAGGGCTCTCTGGGGCGAAGTGGGGGGCGGAGGATGAGGGATTTTGCCCTTTATTCTCCTGTGTTTTGTAAATGTATTTATTCTGGGAGCTGTCAGTGTCTTTAGGACCATCAGCTCATAGTTATTCATGTCATTGTGTTGTGGAAATTACGACCTCGCCGAATGCCCGAGCGATTCACCGCCGCGCTTTTCATTAAAATAGAGCCAGAGAAAGGAATGAGGACCACAAAGAAAAGGAGAAAGAGAGTGAGAGAGAGAGAGAGAGAGAGATAGAGAGAGAGAGAGGGGGGTGGGTGGGTGGGGGGGGGATCCAGCAAAATAGTCTTTCCATCAGCAGGAGTTCTCATAAATATTGTAATTGTGTAGTTATAGAAAAGGAGCGGTGGTGAGCCACTGTGCTGTGATTGACTGTGAGTGAATGCTGTCTCGCCTTTTGAAGGAATTGAACATGAACGCTGGTGACAAAAAGAGATGTGGGGGAAAAAAATGATGGCCTTTGTGAATAGGACATGGAAGTCATCCGATTTCTGCAGGGCGCAGGGGAAGGGGTAAAAAAGAATGACATCTCTTTCTTTCTTTCTTTTCCCATTTTGACTCCCAGCACCATACCTCGTCGATCTCTGCTGACTCGTTACATTTTTTCGCCCTCAAACTTAACAATATGAACCGTGTGACCCCCAAGAGATAGCCGTTCATTTAATAATGGGGTAATGCGGCAAACCTAAGCCAAATGAATCAGACCTTAGCCAGCTGGGCATCCAGGGAGAGGCAGAGAGCCTAGTTCCCCTTCCCCATTCATCCCAACTCCTAATGGGGCTTAAATCTGCGCAGAGAGCCCCTCCAGTGTCTGGGAGCCCCAGGCACAAGCAGCCGCCTGAATGAATGAAGCACCAATCACCAAGTTTCTCTTCTCCCCTGCAGGGCTCTGATTTGACACCAGTCTGGCACGTAATTGGCCCATTCAAGGCCCAAGGCCTGTTGAGTTATAGACACGAAGCAAGAGAGAGACAGAACAGTCTCAACTTTTAACTTTTCAAGAACAACAGACATCAGTCTTGCCTGTCGCAGTGTCAAGCTGTTTTGTATTGTCTTCTTTTCTTGGCGAGAGCCTTGTTCAAGAGGTCCATCATCTGCTTTGGAAGAAGTCAAATTCAACAAAATGCTTTTGGATTTGCTTAATCACTATTCCATTTATCATGCTGCAAGGCACAGAATTCATGAATTCAAGACAGAGGATTTACCAAGATGAAATTATAGTCCGATCATGAATGATATCTATAACAAAAGTGTGAAAAATCATTAAGGTTATATGTTTGAGGTTTGTTTTGAGGTTTGATGATTGTGATTTATAGAATATAAGACAAAGACTGTGGCAGCCAAACAACAAATTAAAAGATTCAAAAGATAGACACAATGCAGCAAGTGACCAATGCTCATTGAAAAATATGATTACAGTGAAATCAGCCCAGAGTGTAAGAGCGGGCAAAACAAAAGAAAAGTGAGACAAATGCATGCCAGTATGGGGGGTCTTGGAAGTCTCGGCTAAAACGGACCGCAAATTGCTGAAGAAATTTCTCATACAAAATTGATTACATTTCTTATCTCCCACTAATGCTGAATCTGATTCCCTATGCTCTTTGATCATGTTTTCATCCACAGTTAAGTCCTGCCATTCTTAAATTATTCTCTGATATCATGACAGGAACCGATTAAGAACTCAAACTCCAATGCTTTCAAAATCTCATGATTACAACCGAGTTACTTCATCTAATAAAACATGGAACAGCCTACAAACAGTGAACTTTTATCCTATAAGAGCAACGCAAGGCATCGCTTTATGGGATTTTAGCCGAATTAGCATCAAATGGCTTTGATTCTCAGGCTCTGAATATTGCATGAGGTAGATGGCTCATGCATATGTTAGGACCATCCACACATGGGCTTGGCACCACATGAAATCATGTTTAGCTCGTTGAAGCACGAGCTTATTAATTCAAATATCTGTGTGTAACGTCTCGGAGCGCTTGAGACGCTGTGATTTAAGGCCCAACAGTCTCTTGCTTATTCCTCTGATGTACAGCTTTGGATTTACAACCGTGCAGACAAGGACACGTGTGTACGCACACACACACACATCCACACACACACTCACAAACATGCAGACAGACACACTATGCTAAGGTACACTCACAAGACATGGGTGTATACTACAAATGTAAAACACGCGTACACAGACACACACAGATGGACACAGGCAAATGGAAAGCTTTTTGATGTTTACACGCTCTCCCTTGAATCTGGGGTTACATTTTTCTTAATTATCTTTAATATTCATCGCTGTGGGCTAGGAGAAAGCTCCATGTCTGTGCGGAGTGTCTGCACCCTGCGCGCTGCATGACAATTAGTGTCTTACATAACTGGTAGCCACACACACACACACACACACACACATGCACACACACAAGCAAAAACATGCAGATGCACAGCGCACGCACAGACACACACACACACACACAAACAAACACACACACACGCTCAAACTACAGACTCTTACTACACGTCTTCCTCTATCCTGTGGGAACGCTTCAGCTAAATTACTCCATACCCTTGCTCCTTAGAAGTCTGTATTCCATTCCTTTAATCTCTTTCTGTGTGAACATGTGCATATGAATGTGTGCGTGTGTTTGTGTGTGTGTGTGTGTGTGTGTGTCCTATCTTCATCTCTCTTAAGTGTAAATGGCCAACAATGACCCAACATTACCATATATATATATCCTCTTCTTAAACACCTTCACTCCGCTCGCTCCCCTTCCTGCCTCTGTGTCCTTGGCGGTTACCGTGGTAATGGCTGAGGTGATGAGGAGTTCCATGTTGTAAACACAAACAGCGGAGCCCATCACAAACACCAATAAACACAGAGAGGTGTGAATGCGGCGACCAGTCTCACCCTTGCCCCTGGTCAGCCATCAGCACATTGGCACAATTGTGTGTGGGTGTGGGTGATGGTGTGTGTGTCCGTGTATCTATGCATGAGTGCGTGTAAGAATGTGCGTGTTTATGCACAAATTTGTGAATGTGAATGTGTAAGTATGTGTGTTCCTGAGCCTAATGGCCTGAGAGATAGAGAAAGACAGAGGTAAAAAGGAAGAGGGAGGACAGATATAGGGGGGACAGAAGGAGAAGAGGAGTAATTGGTGGAGAGAGAGAGAGAGAGAGAGACAGACAGAAAGGAGACAAGTGAAAAGTTGATGAGGGAGAGGAAGAGTGTGAAGGAAGTCTGTCGCTCTGTTTCCTTGGTGATCTGAGTTATCTTTATTGGCAGGATATGCTGCCGTCTCAGTAATGATTAGTCTCACTATGAGACCGGAGAGTGTGTGTGTGGGTGTGTGTATATTTGGCACTGATCAGTCTCACTATGAGGTGAGTGTGTTTGTGATATAGCAGGAAACCAGTATTGATAATATGAACCTCCCAGACAACCTGAGGAGCATTTCCCAAGGTCCTCATTTTCTCCCACCTGAGACCTCACACAATAAAGCCTCTGTGTGTGTGTGTGTGTGTGTGTGTGCGTGCGCTCACATGTGCGTAGCGTGCTTATTAGACCCTGCCGTGAGACTGCTTTACCTTCAAGCAGGAGATCTGCAGTCAAATGCTCCGTTTCTATTTTGAGTTCACCAATAAGTTTCTGAAAATTGGATCCAGGGCTGAAGAATTGAATGTTATGAGCAGCACAGCTGAAGCAATCCATGGGCCTTGAATGAACATATTTATAGGAAAGTGACAGATCAAATCCAATTGCCTCTTCTCTGAGTGCAGACAGTCCCTTATGCACGTCAAAGAGGTAGGAGTTTAATGAGGTTTTGACTGCGGGATGATTTTGTGTGGATGACTGAGTTCGTTAAAATTTACAGAAGCCCTGTGGTATTCGGCTCAAGAGTGTGGAGCTAATGCTTGTGTGTGTGTGTGTGTGTGTGTGTGTGTGTGTGTGTGTGTGTGTGTGTGTGTGTGCGCACATTCCCACACAGACGTTTGGCCTTGATGCATTTGGTTTTGAGCAGGTGCATGTGCTCTCTTCCTCCTTTTGTGTGAAAAATGGCCATATTGTATGGTCCATGTGTGCCCAGAACACACACAATGCGTTCATGCCTTTGCTTTTCCACAACAGCTGCCTTGGTAAGCAACCTGATGGCCTCTCCTCCACACCTCTATCCCTCTAAAAGCTTACTTTCATCCACCTCTCCCAAAAAGGATTGTCTGGCCCTGACAAACAGCAGAGAAGCTGCACCATAAGGCTAGACAGACAGAACAACAACAAAGGATAAAAGAAACAAAGTGAAAATAACTTGCCTTTGACTCCCACTCTCCTCCCTTCTCTCCGCTTCACATCTCTTCTCTTCTCTTCTCTTCTCTTCTCTTCTCTTCTCTTTTCTCTTCTCTTCTCTTCTCTTCTCCTCTTCAAGCCAAAGATAAAGTAGGTCTAATAAGAAATCCGCTCTCCTCCTCCTCCATCCTCTCTGAATTATTATTTTTTGCCGACTTGAATTATTATTATATTTTGCCGACTGCTGCACTCTTTGACCAAGAGCTGAAAGGCAAATAAGAAAACTTTATCTCATATATCTATATCGTAATGTATCTTTGAAACAGATTCTTTTTTTCAGAAGGGCTCTTAAAAAGTTTAATCTGCATCAGTGGCGAAGCAGAAATACAGTAATCTTTGCCATCTAATAGGTTCTGCCATTAGAATGTTTTTTAAATATACTGCAGCGCTGACTGTTGTCTTTGGCTTGGCAAGAACCATTTGAAATGTAAATCAATTTTTCAAATGAAGCAAAACCCTTTCATATTTAGCACACACATTATCTAATCACTATTTGATTCCAGATGCCTGGGCATATCTAAGTGAAATCAAATAATCTTTTTAAACTCCCCCCCCCCCTACCCCAAACATTAGCCATAGGATTGCATGGCAGGGGGCTGAGTAGACTGCTAATGTGCTGCCAATTGGAGGATAGAGATCTTAAGTGTCCTTTCACACTCTAATCAAATTGATAAGGTGGTCCTACTAGAAGGGCAATCTGGCTGTCCTCTGCCAGCAAAATCTGTTGCCTTAGTTTCTTCGTCTTTATCTCTTTTCTCTGTCTCGCTCTGTAAGTCTCTTTCTCCGTCTTTATCTCACTGTCTCTCTCTCTCACTCTCTCCCCTTCCAGGCTGATCTCTCTCCTTCTAGGGATCTCTACTTTTTTCGGTTACTGTAAGCACCGCTTTTGTTCCCCCCCCCCATCTCTCTCTCTCTTTTTTTTATTCTCATCCTTATTTCTCTGAGAGGTCTACTATAAATCTCGTCTCTGAGCCTCTATCTCTCTCTTGTTCTACGATAAAGCCACCTTCCACTGTTGGAGATCAAAGAGTGAGTTTGCATAATGGAAAGAGCGAAAGACGACAGCGCAGAATAAAGAGGAGGAGGGGACTGTGGATTCAGTTGAATAATATAAAATGGGAACGCTGACACTTTCCCTGAACTCTCTTTTTAAGGCTCTTTTTATATGCCATCCCAACCATGACCAAGTAAACCTTATAGGCAGGTAGGATTTTATACTCATTCATTACCTGCAGTGTATAACCAGTTTAGAAAAATACTATTGCAATTCTGTGCCATGCCATCATACGCATTACAAGGGGCAGCACAGCATTTAATTGGTCAGTATTGTCAGTATGGAATTGAGCCCCAAATTTAAACATGCTTCTAGACAAAAGGGGTCAAAATATTAGACACTTTCCAAGTTAGTACTGGCTTCAAAA
This sequence comes from Centroberyx gerrardi, assembly GCF_048128805.1. Taxonomy (NCBI): domain Eukaryota; kingdom Metazoa; phylum Chordata; class Actinopteri; order Beryciformes; family Berycidae; genus Centroberyx; species Centroberyx gerrardi. Next base: position 9,549,760 of record NC_136020.1, read on the forward strand.
TCTACACCTTGCATGCTTGACCCTCCTGCAAAATGTTTCAAATAACTAGCAGTATTGTAATATGAATTTTGGTCTACCACAAGGCTCAGTTCTTGGCCTGCTGCTATTCTCTATTTGCCTCTAAGTGAAATCATCATGGGACTTAAGTTTTTGTGTCCTGTTTCCTGGTCTGTGCGGTCTGTTTGTATGAGGGAGACTAAGCAATTTGTTTTCTGTGTGTACGGGTGCATTTCCAATCTCCTTTCATTTTAAGCTGCAGCTTTTGTGCCCCTCCAATCTTCCTGCCTCTTTGTGTCCGGTGCTGTCGTCGGGCGGGTTTCGCCACTTAATCCACTATGACTTTGATTGATATTCATGTTTGTTGTTTATGTAACTTTCTGTTTTTTGGGCGATGTGACACACACGCGTCTCCCAGCTCTTAGTAAATAGCAGCGCCATCTGGATCAATTGGCTGCTGCAGATCAGGATTTTGTTTCCTCAGTAGATGTCCTGGGATGCTCAAAAGTGGCTCTCACAGCGATATCTTAATGGAGTTCATTATTTGGGAGGGGGTTTGTTGTCTCTACGGGAAATGGAAATTACACTTGAGTTGAGTCACGATGGGAATAAAGTAGTAAATAAACATGGGTAAACAGACTTTATCCCACTACAGTGTCTATCTGTGGTCCTTGGTGGGCGCTCACAGCACACTGAAGATATTGGTGTTTGTGTGTGTGGTTGCATGAGTGCTTTGTACTTTGAGGACATATTGCAGTCAAATTGCTTTCTGAACACACATAAATAATATGCATTATTCCAATTCTTATTACACATAAAGTATTGTTATGACTAATCATGAGGACTTATAAGGATATTTTCACTTTACTAAGCAGGTGCTCACTGTAAAACTTCCAATAAAGGACTGACCTCAAAAAATAGTCTGGTACATCTTCATATTGCGGCATATAAGGGCCTGTCACAAAATAAAGGTTGGGGTATGTTTTATACTGGCACATTGTAACCGCACTGTGAAGCTTTTATTTTGGCCAGTGAATCACTTGTGGGTCTGTGTGTACACCTTGAGGATGTGGTATTGAAATATGTTTTACTCTTCAGCTGGGCCTAATAAAAGAATTGAGATTTTAATATTTTCTGGCAAGCTTTATCATGACATAATGAATTATAAAGGTGCTTTAGGTGGTAGAGTATTGCCAATAAACATATTGGACAGCAAAGGACGCAGCTCACCACTGCCACGAGCAATATTTCACGATAGATTTCCATCTCAACTAAGCTTTATGAGATTCAATTTGTTAAAAATGTACTTACAGTATTTAATGTAACATACCTGCAGATATACTTGTGTGTGATTCATTAGTCAATACAAACTTTATAGTGCATCATCTGTTACAAGCATTCCTATTGGTGAAGTGAAAACAATACGCAATATTATGAGCTTAATCAGTCTAAATAAAAATACTTTTTGATATGGTATGAGTTTTGCTATAATGCAGCATGATTAATTGTGTTCACAACACGTTTATGAATCATAATAGTTATTTATGCATGCCTTTGTAATACAGTAAATGTGTGAAGCAGCGCTGTAGTTTGGCTTACAAATACATTTCCTTATACAACTCAACCTGTTCAGTGTTGAATGATAAACCTGCTCTCCATAACTTTGAGTAAAAATAATTTAAAAAGATAAATCTGATGGTAGCTGAGCACACCTATGTAATGAAGTTTGTCTTTTCCTGCCATTGTAAGTGCTGTGCACCGTATGTTGTAACGGTTAATGGGTCATCGTCGGCCATTTTGGACTGAGGAAAGTCCCAAGTCTCTTAGGGCAATGAGCGGTGGATGATTAAGAATGTGATGTAGCGGGGGAAATTTTCGTCCTTGGTGGTGGGCTCTAACTCCCATTATGGGGTCAAAGAAGCAAAACTTTTAAATGCAGCATTTACAGTAAAACACAGAGGAGATACAGCTACAAGAGAACGACTCATCCATGTAAAAGCCAGCCTTGGCCCTACCTCAACCTCTTTTTACCTCCATTCGGCATACTGGCTGTCCCAGTTTGTACCCCAGTATCAATTCTGACACCATACCAGGATATTTACCTTTAACTAATCTCACTTTACACCCAGTGGGTCTTCGTCTTCTTGGTAGAAGGCCATTCACAGGCACCTGGCAGTTGCCGGCAAATAGAGGACAAGCCGTGTGACTTGGCGACTCAGCGGAGTGGTTTATTTTCTATTCATTTGCACTGAAGCAGGAGTGATGTGCAAAGTAATACCCTTATAGGACACGGCTGTTTTCCCCTAGTCCAACAGCGGAACTCCACAGCAGAATGTCAGGCTCCCTGTGAGACTCACAGACTTGCACAGAAAAGGAGTGGTAAAAAAAGAAAAGAAAAATCACTCTCTGTTATTCTGAATAAAGCTTGACAGAATAAAAACAACCAGCATCCAAATACATATGAACAGGTAAGATTTCATATTTTGCACTCGGTGGTATTCTGACATGAAGACAGGTTTATGTGAAAGGAGAGGAACAAATTGCAATAACTCTACTGTAACTCTTCACATTTCACCACATCCCCCAATTCCCCTTCTCCCCTATTCTCGTCCTCCCTCGCTTATCTCCCTTTCTTTCTCATTCCCCCCTCTCATCTATTTTTCCCTTTCTCTCTCGTCATCATCCTTTTGATTTTTATTGGCAAGTCCCTCGACCACGGTAGCATAATGAGCTTCTCTCTCACTTCCCTTCATTTGTCAGTGTGTCTCTCTTTGCCGCCCCCCACCTCTATGGGCTTTTTCTATTCTTTTAAAGCACTAATAACTAGGGCTGCTAGTACATTAGCAGCCCACCCAATAACATTAGCCCCAACAAATCTCATCACTTGCTTTACTAGTGGGGATTGTGTGCTAATCATCAGGCATATTTGATGGCGTCAGTTTATGGCTGTTTGGGGCGCCGCATGCGTGCGCTCGTATATGTGTTTGCATGTTCGTGTGTGTGCACATGTGTATGTGTGTGTAAGTGCTCACGTGTCAGCTTCATTGCTCTTGGCGGACGCCACTGGAGCGATTTACGACTCCGGGGGGACCAGGTATTGGAGGGGGAGGCAGCGAGGGGGAAAAGGGGAAGGGGGAGTGTCGAACCTTGGTAGTAGAGCCAATCCCCAGGCCTGCAATCAGGGAGGCAGACTTATGGGCTGTGTGTGTCTGTGTGTGTGTGTGTGTGTGTGTGTGCGTGTGTAGATGCTGAGACGCTTAGAGCTGGCGCCCTGGGGACCACACATCGCTGCAGCGGGTGTCTCTGAATGTCGTCATCCTCCGCAGTAGCGCAAAAGTGCCACCGCTCTGCGACCGTGTGTGTATTTTTGTGTGTGTGTGTGTGTCTGTTTGACAGTGGCTTGACAGGATTTAGTCAAGCTCCTTTATCAGCCTCAAACACAATATGATATTAGTGTGTGCATGTGTGTGTGTCGGGAGTGCACATCTGCACCGAAATCCCTGAGCTCCATCTCATTTTCACACTTCAATTTGACTACTTTGACTACTGGTGAAACAACGCACTCTAACACGGACTGGGTCACAGTGTAATCTCTCACAGTAAGAGGCTCAGCTAAATGGCTAAAATGTAAAACGTCAGTGCTTTCCAATTACTCAGACCTATTGCTTTAGTCTGACTGGAGATACATGTAGTTAGCATTTATACTTTAAGGCGAAACCAATTACCTCTGTTGCACCAGAGCAGCTCAATCAGTCGCAGAGAAGTATCTGAAAGGATTCGGCGCCAGATCTGATTAGAGCACCCACTACTTAACTGTTCACCTATCGGATTTGATAAGCCTGCCTGTATGTTTATCCAGTCCCCTCACCTATAGATAAAAAGATCTATTATTTACTTGACGCCGGTTTTAACGAGGGAGCCCATTTGGACTTAACAACCTCTTACAGGGGATCAGATGGATGGGGTGGAGTGCCATCGATGGTAATCAGAGCTCTCCAGCCACTTCCTATGGCCTGAGAGGGGGGTGTGAGATTTGAAGGCTGGCTTTAATCGTCTGCCTCTCTGCCTCCGAGAGGCTTTGGCTTTTAGCTTCTCGTCGAACCCTGTAGTTAAATGATCTCGAATGCTCTCTTTCTCTCTCTCTCGTCCCTCCCTCTCAATCATCCTCCCTCTTGACCGATTTGAGTTGATTGTGCGATCGCCGCGTTTAAGCAAATTTCCGTGTGACGAAGCGAGCCGAAGGTCACGGAGATCGTGCCGGGATCCGAGGGCACGCTGCCGTCTCAGGGTGATAAGTCTGGGAGCGTGTTTGCGCACATTTCCTTTCACATGTACTGTGTGTGACTGCTAATGAATCTACAGTATTTGTGGGCACAGATACAGCAACAACACACACATCCGAACGGGAAACACACAATCACGCAATCAGACAATCAGACAATCAGACAATGATGGAGACGAGCAGTGTTTTTGGGGGCCTGGGGGCTAAAAGTGTCTGACAGGAAAATCAAAGACCCCAGTTCCTCTTAGTTCACACTGCTTGTCTGTCTCACTCAGAATTCCTCTGGGAGACGCTCGCTGCTGAGTGTCAGAACCCAGTCAGAGAAAAAAAAAAAGTCGCTTCCTTTCAACGCGCGAGTGGGCGGTAAGTATGAGTGTGTGTGCGTGTGTGTGTTTATGAATGCGTGTATATGTGTGCGATATCACGTGTGTGCATGTGTGTTTTGTATTGCCGCTGCAGTGTGAATTTGACAGTAATGATGTGGGGCCTTTTCAAATTGACAGACAGGAAAGGAGAGAATGAGAACAGGAATGAGAGACAAGGCAAGAGGAAAACAGAGGAGAGAGAGAGAGAGAGAGAGAGAGAGAGAGGCACAGAGGGTAAGCAAAAGACACCAAAGAAATCATTTTTCTCACAAGGCCAGGCAACAGTGGACAATAGTAGGCTGGTTCAGTATTCATTCTTTATTCCCTTTCCTCTCTTTCTCTTTTTTGTATCTTTCTTTTTGCCATCCTCCCCTTTCTCTCCTCTCTCTGTCTCCCTCTCTCTCCCTGTCTCTCTTTCCCCTTCTGTCCATCTCTGTGTGTGTGTCTCTCTCTCTCTCTCTCTCTCTCTCTCTCTCTCTCTCTCTCTCCATCACTGTCCCTCAAGCCAGGTTCACAGGCTGCTGTCATTTAACACAGCAGGTCAGCCAGGTTCGCTCTCAGAGAGAAATTGGGGTTAACGTTCTTTAACCTGTACCTGCGGACAATCCCCCATCCAAACAAAAGCCGTTCACACATTCACAAATGAGACACATGACCATCTTGTCTTTTGCTACGCTCCCACATTTCCATGTGGTGCTGAGCAATACCCCCCCATTAATCCACGTAATCTGTAAGTAAAACATTCCCTTTTCTTTCCTTGCTGGGAAGAACCTGGCGTATGCCGCATTGACACTTCCATTGTAGTCAAGGTGGTGCGGTTTAATGGGGAATTTTGCACAATGGCGCTATTGACTTGACTGAGATTAATAGGGGACCGGGGGAAGGCGATGGAGTGACTTTACCATAACAATGGTTGCTATCCATCAGCAACACGGCCCAATTGCATGTTTGTATGAAATAATCCATTACATGCAACAAAGGGACAGACACGGGCCGCTTTCATCCCTAAGCGTATCCCTGGGGATCTAAACACTTCCCCTCCTGTGCTGAGAAAGAAACATGGCGCAGACAAGGACGATTGTGTACCCACGACGTGCACCGCCGCCTCGTCTCGCGCCGCAGATTACAGCAGCGCACCGGCTGTAAAGCCCATAGGTGTAATGGATTAGCTTGTCGTGGTACATTATCAGACTTGTCTATGCACATGAGATACGTACATATGACCTCTTATGATCATACTTTAGCGTTAGGATGAAAAATGCAAGCGTCCGCCGGTGAAACGAAGCTAAAATGCTCCATCCCATGACGGCATCTTTTGCAGCCAGATGCAGCAGCCCAGCTACAGTATGTGACAGATTGAATTGGGGATTTTTAGGTACACCAATATTCTCCCTTGGGGATTATGATGTAGGATTATCCACTGGCTGGGAGTAATGGATTATACAGTATGTAACAGGATTAGAAGAATCTGATTATCAGAATTGTGGTAATGTAATCTGATACAGTTACTGAAGAAAACAAAATCAGACGACAGGAACATTTGAAAAAAGCATGATTGCTTGTTGAATTAAACAGGGATTTTGAATCTGGCATCATGAGACACAGATTATAGATCACTTTACCCAATTTGAGACGACAGTTATACAGGTTATCCTTGATACTAATGTTATTCAAATTACAAAATGTGAATTTATTAAACTGATTTTAGTCTAATTTCATTTTTTTGAAGAGCCTATAGGTTTTGGAGGCAAAGTACTCCCGAAAGTAACTATAAGTAACCGTTACAAAATAAGAATTTTTGCAGTAAGCGAGAAAAAGCGAGCAATTTGTAACATAGTTTGCGGATTACATTTTTATATAAATAACCTTGCCAGTGCTGCAGATGAATGCCAGTGTGTTTACATTTGACTAGAGGCTTACAAGCAGGAGGCTGTGTGTGTTTGCTGGTTCGGTGGGTGTCTTTTGGAGAGGGTTTGTGTCTGTGAGGTGCCTGGGCTCTGGAGAGCTCTTAATGAGTGCTGATCGCGTTAGGCATGGCGTCAGGAGAAAAAGGCTCTTTCGTTGCTAAATTCTCACACACACACACACACACACAAAATACACACGCATGCATACATACATATGCATGTTGCAAACATTCGTATTTGCTCACATCTGTTGTAGCTGCCAGACAATCCAAAGCAAAACTCTCTTCTCCATCCTTGCATCCTCCAAATAATTACTTTCTGCCTGTTTTATGGCAGCTCTCTTTCTACATCTGTGCGTGTGTCTAAAAGGGGAATACTGCCGCTTTCATATCCCTCCAAATACCCCCATCCTTCCCTCTTTGGTCCTCTCTCCTCATCTCTCTCACCATCCTTCTCTTTCTCCCAGAAGCTTGTATCTCGTATACTGTCGATCTCTATCTCCATTCACTCTGCTTCATCTCCCTCCCCATTCATCTTTCTCTCTGTCTGGCTCTCTCTCTCTCTCTCTCTCGCTTGTGCTTTTTCCTCTCTCCCCTCCTCTCCCTCTCCCTCTCCCTCTGTCTCTCTCTCATTATCAGTTTGCTTCTGTAATCGCTCTGTATTTCCAATTGTCGCAGTAATTTCATGAAGATGAGAGGGGGAGCGAGCTTAAAAAACTCAAGCACCAGAATCTCTGGGGGTTGCTCCCAGCTCTTGCCGGCGCTCCAGAATGCATCTGTCTCACTAAACGCCGGCGCCCAAAGTAATTAAAATGTTGCTGGAACAAGTGAAGTCCTTGAACCTCCGCCTCTCTCAATCCCTCTCTCTCCCTGTTGCCATGGTGCTCCAGGCAACCAGTACAGCGTGCGGTAAGCCGCCCGCCGCCGCGTTCCATTACAAAATGAGAGCTCCCGCTTTTGCGCTCTCTCTCTGCCTCTCTCTCTCTCTCCCTCCCTCTCTCTCTCCCTCTCTCTCTCTCCCTCTCTCTCTCTCCCTCTCTCTCTCTCGAGAAAGAAGTGTGTCATGTCTTCCTCTCAGCAGCCTCCCCCCCTTGACTTCAAACAAGGCAGCAGAACTCGCACTTATTCCAGCCCTCTTCCCGAAGACCAACATTGTTTTAGCTCCATCAGGGGCAGAAGGTTAGCTATATATGTACGCTTGGAATCTGAATCCAATTTACGAGTATGAGAAGAAAAAAAAAAAAACAGACAGCGTTTCATGCAGGCTTTTCATGGAAACTCCCAGGGCTCTTCAGAGGCATAACCAGGCCAGTTCAGATCTATTTGGATTGATTTGGTTTTGCTTTGTTGTTAGAAAAAAATGTTTTCCAAAGGGTTGTTTGTTTGTTTGCTCTCAAAGTTAAGCTCTCAAATGGTTATGTGAGCCACTATGAACACATAACTGTCTCAGAAAAAAAGGTATAATAATGCAACAATTGTCACTGCAGCATTTTGCAAACAGATGCCGAAGATCCCTCATCATAAAAGGTACAACAGTATAACATTTTCCTCTGAAAAAACTGTATTGACAGCAAATGTACCTCTACTTCCCTTTGTTAAAGTAGTAGTAAAATAAACTATGAAAGTTTAGTGATCAAGATATAGCCAACAATGACCAATATAAACAGAAAACAATGCTATTTTCATAGTAGTATTAATTTATGTTATATTTTCTATGTAATTTTGATGTAACCTTCATCATTGTGATGTAACCTACTACAATGCATACTGTGCATCCATTCATTTTGCTAATTGAAAGCTAGGTAAATGACCTTTAGCTGCATTTACACCCCTTAAACACTTAATCTGTGTATTACATCCCTCTCTGCTCCCTGTAAAACCAATGAGGAGTACTGTACCTCCATGGACTGATGACTTTGCCAGTGTAGAGCCACCAATGAGCCAACATCAGCCATCCATCAGCATATGTAACGGGCAGAGTCCTAATACATGTAAGATAAAATACACAGCCACTTACCCCATGACCTACCATGACCCAAGCAGATTCCTCTTCAGACACCCACAAAGCACACGCCTCATCCTCCCCTCCAAAGCAGCTTTTGATTAACACCCTCACCCCAGCCATGGCATGCGTCTGGATGCTGGCTACGGGAAAAGCCTGTAACCCTTACGGCCTTGGCCAGTCTTTCTCCTTCCTAGAGTCAGATTGGGGAGCTCTAGCCAAGCCTGCTTCCCTGGTAGTTTATGGCAGCGCTTGGCCTCTTGATCATGGGCTGGGGTGCAGCTGAGCAGCCGGCCAAGGGTGCACACACAGCGGCCAGAGCCTGGGGTCTGCACATGGAGCTCCACTTGGCAGCAGTTAATTGAAAGCGGTAAGCATATTCTCCTCTGTGCCCTCTCGCCTGTCCTGAGGGGTCCATTACCTCAGGACCATCTCTCTCTCTCTCGCTCTCTCTCTCTCTCTCTCTCTTTCCCTTTCTCTCTCTCTCTTCCTCTCTCTCTCTGCCCAGATTTCTGGGCCAACTCCATAAATCCCCATCAGAATGAACCTGCAGAGTGAAGATGGAGAGAGGGAAAGAGTGAGAGTGAAAAATAAATGATGAGTGCTTCAGCTGTGGGAAAATTGGCATTTTAATGTGTCAATTTTGAGGTGTTTCATGTAGCGTGTTAACATCAATAAATCATTCCCACATTAGTTTTGAGAAATTAGTGTAATTACCGTAAACAAATGAGACCATAGCTGAGAAGATTGGCTGACTGTATTTCAACTTCAGTTTACCTTGACTGGATGCATATTTGTTGTTATCAAGGGCTGCTTGGGGGGGATGGGGTTTATGGGAAATGTGGTCTTAATTTTGAGAAACACAAAATGCTGCACCTAGCACCTTTAAGTCTTACCCTGCAATTATAGGCAGCATTGCAAATGGGAAACCATCCAATCCAAGGCCTCACTACACTTTCATGCTGCAGCCAGGTGTGTGTGAAGTGTGTGATGTCAACCAATTTGCCGCTGAGGTCAGGGGTTGATTCAGTACAAAGACTTAGCTGTCACATTTTGGTCTGTGCAGCCCTATTGGTCTCCTCATGTTTTATTCACCGTGTCGCTGGTTCACCTCTCACTTTCCTCTGTTCAAACGCCAGTCATTCCAGCCACATTATCTGCAGTCAAATTGTACTGTTTGCCTAGTTTCAATATGAAAGCTACATGTACAATGAACTATCCAAGCGGAATGGTAATTGAGGGAGGAATATTCGAATCGTCAAAGTTAAATCAACACAGGTAGCTGTGAGTTTGTGAGTTCAGTCCACAAGGATGGTTTAACTCTATATTAGCACAGCAAAATGCAAGCTCCATTATCATATCTGTGTGGTTTGTGTAATCATGGCTCACTGCAATGAGATGAGCAGTCTCAAATTTGGAGAATTTTACCACCAATTCCCATACAAAAACCGTTGCTGGCTGCTTATTGGCTACGACCGCCAAATCCCTAACAAAAGAGGGTTTTACGGCAAAAAAGTGTTTATTCCCTGACAAAAAGGCTTTATGGCGGGCCTGGCATCCATATGTGCTGCACAGATACGAGTCCCCGTGCGCCGCCGTTCTGCTGCTCCTTCCCCTGGCCCACCACCACCTAATGCACCGCGGTCGTAAACCTCCCGGTAGCACTCGCTCTCCCAATATACTTTCCCTTTATGAGCCATTACCATGTCACTTTATCGGCAAAAGTTTTAGTGGGTTCAGTCGCTTTATCTCTTGTGTGCTCTCCCAGTATCTGGCACAAATCAAATATCTGCCTTCCTGCCTGCCTGCCCACTCACCCAGCCCCTCTTATCTCCACCACTCTGCATTCTGCCCCTCTCGGATATGTAAAGGAGAGGGATATATTGGAGAGGTGCCTGTGCTAACTCTCATCTAGCCATCATAACACTGAGCACACAGTGGTTTCTTGAACAAAGGCGATACGCCGTGCAATTTTATTTCCCGACAGCCACAGAGATCACCAGACCCCCAGCCGCAACGTGAGAAAGAAAATGCAGAGACAGGAATGCACAAACTAAGCTTTCATTTGGCCTCTCTGACTCACACAGGGGAGTGTTTGCTTAAATGTGTCTAGTCTGCCTTTCTCGTGGCTTGGCTCCCGAGAGGAGTTTTATTTTTTTTCGGGCCTGCAGCTTGCTTTTCGGTCATGTCTCCTTTTGTGAGCTGTTTTCTGCCGCGCGGCGAGGCTGTGAATGGGGAGGTTATTCAATCTGAACCGCGCTGAATAGAACCTTTCCACGCGGACCCTTTTTGCCAATGTAGCACAGGTTATCTTTCAAAGTACAGAACAACAAAAGGCGCCTCTCACCTCTGTCTCCAATTGGCGAGCCCTAACTCATATTCAATTCTTCCCACGCGCCGCCACCACCCGGCCCTAACTTTCCCTCCCTCACTTTTTCTCCTTTTTCCTTTCTGTATTTTCTAGCTTTCTTTTGGTTTGTGTTTTTTTTTTTTTTTTTTTAAATCATCTTTAGCGGTGAGTGTAACCACCTCTGCCATGGTTCGGGTCCACACCTGCAATGACACGTACATCGATTTAATTATAATAAACAGGGAGGGGAGCTTGCCAGTGACTAATCTTAGTCAGCTTGATTAATGGTGTTTGTGTAGCCAGAGCCTGAAATTAGCCAGGGATATAGGAGAGAGGTTTTGGTTTCTCTCTATCTCTCTCTCTCTCTCTCTCTCTCTCTCTCTCTTTCTTTCTCTCTCTCTCTCTCTCTCTCTCTCTCTCTCTGTGTGTGTGTGCACGCATGTGTGTTTGGTTTCCTATACAAGTGCCGTGTTTCAAAAATGGATGCCCTCTAGTTGGGTGCACAGGGGCAACCCCCCTCCCCATACCTCCCCATACAATCTGTGTGCATCACTGATCTCTGAAAAACAATCCATGAATCATCATTAGTTATTATGATAATTACGCCCATGCATCCCCCACCAAAAAGCAGTTGTGGCTTTTTCAGTTGTGCATGAAAGCCTCCACTCAGTGTGACAAAAGTGTTGATTTCAGAACCTTTTATTTTGTATTGCATGCCAATCTCACCTATGGTACTACAGCACCTGTTATGTGATGTTTTAGGAGATATTTGCATATGTATGCAAATCAAAGGTTATTCATTTTATTACCCATCTACTTATGTAAATGAACCATAATTGCAGTGCAAATAAAAGGATTTCTCATTCCATCCACCTCTCTGTAGTTTTCTGTGCCATCATTAACCCTCACTGTTTGTATTCCATTTGTACTGTTAAATTTCCTTTAACTAGCGTGAGACCGGGAAGAAGCAATTGAAACTCAATGGGCATGAAAAATAGCTCTTACAAATATAAAATATTGAAAATTATCCAGTCTACTTTGAGCATTTGTCAAAAGGTAATTATTTTCTTTACATGGCAAAATATTGATTTGAGTCTGGGAAATTATTACATCTATTGTGTTATTCCACATTTAATTTGCCTGTTAGAGGGGAGTGTTATTAAACAGTAATTTATTCCATTATGTGGCTAACTTGCAGTAAGGTAGCTTTCACATTGTCAAGCAGCTCCTGTTGATATTGACGGGGAGAACACAATAGCATTTCCCTTCAGATTGGAAACAAGGCATCCAATATGGCTGCAGGTTGGAGACGAAATTAACATCAAAATGGCTCAGATATGAGAGCATAAGGTCTAACTAGTCTTCATGTATGCAGATGATTTGATGAATCTGATTCTTGACTGTTCTGATGATTCATTACGTGTGTACGTGTGTGTGTACATGTATTTGCATGCACATGGATGTGCGTAGCCTACACGTGTCATTTGCATACATGTTCATGAAGGCACATATCGCATGCATAAAGGGAACATGCACTGTATATTGTCCTTAAGTATGTACGTTCCTGTGTTCCTGAATGGCTGAACATGTGCTTATGTCAGGCACTCTGCACACAATTGAGCTGTATCTGTGCACTTTTAGCAGCTATCCTCCTAGGGCTGTTAATGGAGGGAGAGGGTCAGAGAGAGGATGGCACATCGCGTCTTTCTCCCTCTCTCATCCTACACACAGATAAGGAGACGCTGTACGCCCGGCTAATGCAAGCCCTCAAGACATACTCGCCATTTCCCCCTAATGTTCCACCTATTAGTTATTAATGGAGGAGCTACACACACTGAAAGTGAGCTAGTGAGCTGTGGGATGCTGTGTCCCAGCCCTGTCTGTGTTTCGCTATGTAAAGCAGCAAGAACAGATGATATCCCTGATCCCTAATCCCTCATATTAGTACAGAAACTAAAAAAGAACATTCTGAAAGTGCATCGGCTGGCCAAGTTCGTGTTCTCCTTTCTCTAAAATGCTACATGATGAATACTTCATTCTGTACGCTATATCCCCCACCACTACCACTACCCTCTCTTTGTCTCTCTCTGTCTGTCTCTCTCTTTCTCTCTCTCTCTCCTCTCTCTCCCTCTCTTTTAAAAAAAGCAGCCTTGCTGAGCAGGGAAGATTACAGCTATTTGGTTTAGCCATGCGGAACGGTCCTTTTTGTTTTCTCATCCTGAGAGCACTCCATCTGTGTGCTATATTGTGAATGAAGGTCAGTCTCAGGCCGCGGCGGACCTCCGTATCTCTTCGCCACCCTCTGCCCCGCCCCCTCCCCCCACCCACTGCCTCCTCTTCTAGCCCTCCTTCCCTTATCGGCGGCGCTCACACCTGTGGCGGGCGGGCCGCTCTCTCTCCAACTCTCACCAGAGGCCCCAGACAGGATGATGGGTGCAGATAACCTTTAAATCCAAGGGAAAAAAAAGATGGAGGGGGCAGAGCAGGAGGGGGAAAGCTCTCCAGCCGCTGCCAGGGCCTGCGGGGCCCGCTGGCAGGCGGCCGGGCTGGGGAGATGCCCAGGCTTAGCTTCATCCCTGGGTCTTGGGCCGCGGGCCAGGCCTGTACTGACTCCTCGTAGTATAAGAGAGGCCAGGAAAATAAAGCGGCTCGAGTCTGGTCTCTGGCTGCTAGAGTGTAGCGTCGGAAATGGCGAGCTCATGCATCAGGCGCACCGAGGGTGAGTTGTAAAGACGGGACAATGCGTCCATCTCTGTCGGCCTTTCGTCTGGGGTGGGGGTGTCCCGTGGCGCTGGGCTCAGCAAGTAACGATCAGGTTCAGCCGGCGGAGAGCACTTACTCCATACCTGGCCAGGCAGGAAGGAGAAACAGATGAGAGAGGGAGTGAGAGAGAGGAAAAGAGGGAGTTAAAGAATGCAAAGAGCTGTTTCGGTGGGCCCTCGGTTTAGAATTCCTTGGTTTGAGCGGTAGGGGGTTCCGGACAGACCATAATACATTACCGGGGAAAGGGTTGCTTTGACGACAGCCCCAGGGGTGAAATGTCCAATAGAAACAACAGCCCTGTGTGTTCACTTCCTCTCCCCCTCCGCCCGCCGCCATTACTCATCCGTCTCAGCATGCGCCTGCCCACCTCGCCACCTCCAAACTCACACAAAAAATGCAGACGCTCATGAAATTTCAAGCAGTGATTTATCAGGCCCTCCGGAAGCATCCATACACTGCTGCTGTTATTTAATCTGAATGAGATGAATTGATCAGGGCCTGTGACGGACGTAATCAAATGTAGGCTAACTGCTGATATGGTAGACGAAAAACAATACTATTTTCTGAAGGTGCAATGTTGTATTTGTTACTGAATTGCCTTCAACCTGATAAAATGTCTCTCTGAGTAGCTGAAATGACCTTAGACTGTTAAAGGAATTGTTCATCAATTCCAAAACACTGCAGAAGTTTATATGTCTACATAACACACAGCCAGTTAGTGGTGGATGCACAAACTGTTGCCTATAGAGGGCCATGAGCTGCAATGTAACATCGGCGGTGGCTGCATGCCAAAGAAATGCTACTGGGTATTGATTAATTAGAAATATAACTTATGGTACCTTATAATATTCCTTTTAATTAACAAGTCATCTCAGATTCTCTCAAGTATAATTAATGCCAGTGTGTACATGTACTTGCACACAAGGATGTTTGTAGCCTACATTCATCATACGCATACATGTTTATGCAGGCATGCGTCGACATATGCACTCCACTCAAATATAATTAATGCATGTGTATACATGTGCTTTCCTGCACATGGATATGTATAGCCTATATGTATCATTTGCAAGCATGTTCATGCATGCGCATGTTGAATACAATTAAATTGATCAAGATGATGCTGGAACCACATTAGTTTGGACTGGCTTACATAAATAAATGGAAAATAATTAGGTGAATGTTTCATTATTTGATAATGAATTTTCTCATTATTTGTCACTTACAAACTAATTATTGTCGTCCAAAACACTTGAGGTGTTTAGGTCTCACACAGGCACAGGCTTTATACCAGCACCTTGTTTTCCCCGTGTCCTGAAGCTGAGATTTCCAGGTGCTTGAATTAAGATATGACAGTTAATGCTAGCTCGTTAGTATTGCAGTGTCAATACAGCAGGGCCCAAATGTGTCCCTAAACAGCAGAAACGCATTGGTGAGAAACCGAGCGGCAGCCTCAGTGACGCATCATCAGTGTGCGCCGGTGAAGCGAGGCCACCAGGTGATCGTGAGCGGCTAATGAGGTCTGCGGCGGAGCCTCGTAACAAACTTAACAAGCTGCTGCCAAACTCACCGGGGGCTCAGCGTGCTGCCACTCACTGTCGGGGGAGGGATGAAAGGAGCTGCAGGGAGAGCGAAGACGGCAGCGCGGTCTTTGTGTACAAGGCCTAATGAATAGAAAAATACAGAGAATGGAATATGGGAGATGAAAACGCCAAAGACTGACAGTACACATGATGTAGCCATCATACAAGTCCTGTTTTTGTTTTTTACCGCATGCAAGAGATACAAAGATTATTTTGTGGTGTAATGACTGATCTTGCAACCTGTTGTTTAAGAGATGCAAGTTTGTGTTACAGTAATCCAATTCTTTTGAGAAAGAATAGGTTGCATCAGCTGACTCAGTGCCACCCCAGTAAATAACTAAATGGTGGATGTCAGGCTGTAACAGGGGAAGCTATACACTAGGCTACTTAATAGAGCGCTGCAGCAAACTGATTCAAGTGTGATTCAAATGTTTGTAGATACAATACCACCCGCGGTCAGTTTAAGTTCATGTTCATGTTTTGCAGAGATGTAAGCTAAAAGAAAAGAAAAGAAAAAAGGAAAGACAGCCAACTATTGTGTGTAATGAGAATAAGTGGGATTTGTTGTTGACATAGAACCACTTCCTCCAGTGCCTTATTGACCTGATATTGAAATATAACCTACAGCACCACTTTGACTACTACAGAATGTGAACTACTACTAAAGTTTTGACCGACTGTATCTCTTAGGATGCTGATCCAAGAGATTGTACGATTAACTGTTAGCAGTGAGAATTTTCACAACCGATGCAGCCTTGGCGTGTACAGTGCATATTTTGGATGGATTGCACTTCTAGTCGCAGACCAAATTCAAAATTTATGATACACTGTTTGGAGACTTTGCGTTAGATTGGAATATGTGACATAATTTAAACACAAGAGGAAGAGACTGCATTTGTGAAATTGGTTTGATGTCAGACAAGGTTAGATGCCTAGAAAAGCTAATTCATAGATGGCTACCTGGCCGCTGACCAAATCATTTAGTTCATTTCCAGCCTTGTTTTTCCTTTGCTGTTTGTGCTTTTTGTCTCAGATACTCTTGTTTTTCACAGGACTACTCAATTTCCTGGCAATGCCAGCACAATCATGAGGAAAAAGTATGCGCCAAAACAATATGAATCCTCACAGGATTAATTTGCAGCTGATCATGTCTCGAGCTTGGCAAACGGTCACACAATCTTCCAACTCCCAAATAAACAACAAACAAACATAATTGACTTTGCGGGCTTGGCAAGAGAAGAATACATTGGATGATGCTTCCCATATACACGCTACGTCATCTGAAGGGGGACGAGGAGGGGAGCGGAACAGTCGACAACAACCAACAAAAAAACACGAACAGACGGCGGTTGTCAACCCGCAGTGACCGCTGTTAAGCGACGCTCCCATGCACCATCGAGGCTGTTGGTTAATATTAATGAAAGGCGCACACTATACAAAAGGCCATATTTATTCTCATATTTGCTCAGTGAACCAAGCAGCGGTGAACGAGCCTCCATCAATATCACTTTGCCCCGCCCGCCGGGCCCCGCTCTCTCCTTATTGGATGTTAACGACGTCTGCACCTGCGCCTGTGGCGGCGGACCCCCCGCTTGGGCCACGGCCATCGCTCATCACGCCGCTGGCCTCCGGGCCGGGACGCAACTGGCAGGCCAAACCAGCCGGCATCTGTTGGGGGTCGGCGGGGCCACGGCTCTGAAGAGCCCGGCTGCCTGAGGCGATTTATTACTGGACGCAAGTCGTTTCTTTTTCTCCACACCTCTCTTCCTCGCCCGAGAACTCCATTCTACAGGCTGAGTGCAGGCTTAATCAGAGCTGACATGCTGAGTGTCCTTGGGTGGACTGACGTAGCCGTTGCAGGTGTGTGTGTGTGTGTGTGTGTGTGTGGTGTCGGTTGCTGGCAGTCTGGAGGCAGAGAGATAAGCGAAATCTGTAGCATAAGCAGCAGAGGGTAAGGATACAGCAACAAAGGTCTCTATGCAAAACCGCATGGTGTTTCTTGACTGGGCCAGGCACACAGCAAGTTGAGCAATGACAGGAGGATGATGTGTATGAATATGCAAATGAGACGGCTTTGTTGTGTCTGTGTGTGTGTGTGTACAACCCATGTTTGCTCCCATATATATATAAATATGTACGCAAATGTGTTTACATCTGCAAGCCAAATTAACATAAATGCGTGCAAGTTTGTGTGTAGCCGAGTTCCGTCTCTGAGCGGTGTTTCTTGTTTGTGTCTGCTATTGTTCTGCTTCTCTCTCCCTCTCCCTCTCCCTCTCCCTCTCCCTCTCTCTCTCTCTCTCCCTCTCCCTCTCCCTCTCCCTCTCCCTCTCTCTCTCTCTCTCTCTCTCTCTCTGTCATACAGTTTGTGGCTGATTGGTGCTTGGTGTGAGAGAATCACAGACTGCAGCGAAGTGAATACTACTGGGACATCTTCTAACATCTGCCTGCATTTCTCTGACCTTCCCCTCAGTGCTCTAGGACTCCCCCCCCCCCCCCCCCCCTCTCCCTCTCTCCCTCTCTCCCTCTCTCTCTCTTTCTCTCTCTCTCTCTCATTTTGTCATTTAGTCGCAAATTCAGTCTTAAAATCGTATTTTTCATAAAACAAGTGGAAAAGTCTGCATGGGGGTGAGATAATTCCACATGTTTCCAATGCAGTTCCACTTGTTTAATGAATTTTTTGGGAAGAAATGTCAAAATCATGCGGCAGATCAGGCAGATCACTCCACTAGTATCAAGAAAATGCCACTTTTAATGCCATTTTTTTCAAAAAGTTGATTTGCATTGGACGCAAGTAAAATGATCTCACCCCAATGGCAGATTATTTCACTTCTTTCTTTCTTGTTCCGACTCTTAAATCTCCCTCCTTCATGCCTTTCCCTCCCTCTCTGAGTTCTACATTTTCCTCCCCATGTATTGACTGATTTTTTCCGTCCTTTACTTTCACGTCACCCAACTGTCGGCTCCATCTCTCTTTCACTCTTGCTCTTTTCTTCCTATTCTCCCTGTCAACTTCTATAAGTGTTCCTGTCTTTTTTCTTTTACTCTCTCTGTTTCTTCCCGTAATTTTTTGTCAGACGTCTGTCACTGTCCCCAAACCGCTCGCCCCATACATTTTCTCTGCGGTGCTCTTCTGCTCTCTCTATTCGCAGTGTTCTGCTGATGTTGCATACCAATATGGAGCATTGCTATGAGCACAGCTTGATTGCAGTCATCTGTTGTTTTCGAAGACAATCTCCAAGATGTGTCGATGCAACAGAATGAATTCAGCATTGCCTTGGAGGATGTAGCTATAATTCTGCATTCTGCGTCAAATGGGAAAGATTGTAGATACAATTTTCCTGCTTGAAAATAGCAGGTTGTAAATTCTAACCCCGATTTCTTGATGGATCTTTTCAGTTGTGGTTGACATTTCAACGTTTGGTTTGCTGCAGAACATGAACTCAAATGCGTCACTCACTAAGTGAAGTGCATGCGTGTCAAGTGTGAAAAAGCTGATCGGGAGCAACCAAAGTCTACAGAAAACTTCAATGGTGGCACCTTGACGGCTTTGAACGCGCTTGAACGCGTTGTTCCGATGGTTATTCCCACAGGACCCGAATGTGGCGTTAGTTCTCTGCAAATTACAAGAGGCAAGTGATGGCTTCCCTCCTCCGTTAAGACAGATCAACTTTCGCTGGAAGGTCATTTCTAAAGGGCGTCGCACACTAACGCCAAAGGGGGAGAGAGAGAGAGAGAGAGAGATGGTGACAGTAGAGTGGGTAGGTGGCTGAGATTTTGCCACATCGGCCCCCTGGCTCCCTGAGTTAAGCATTGCGTGTTCCTGCTGTAATGAGGCAGCCTAAGCCTCCACAGCCGCTCAAGACCGCAATTAACATGTATGAACATGTTGGTCCTGGCGAGACGGGTGTCAAGCTGAGAGCGGCTAATTGGCTCTCTGGCGTAATGGCGCAGCGTCCTGCGTGCGAATAGTGCCACACACACTACATACACTCTCACACACACATGCGTACACACACAAACACATTCAGATGAATGCACAGACTCACAAGCATGGTCTCAAATCTCATTTATCAGCCCTCTGGGTGACCCCCCGGAACTGAAACTGTGTATTGGATGAAAAATGTGGAAATGTTGCTTTGCTGCTGTGAATGTTTCAATCTTAAAACAGTTTGCAGTAGAAATGGAGAGTTTATAGTGAAAGAATGGTTGTAGCCATGGACCCAATCCTTCCTGTGTGTGTGTGTGTGTGTGTGTGTGTACGTGTGTGTATGGACATATGCATGCTTATGCCTTTGCATGTGCATGGGTGTTCATAGGCATGTGTCTGAATTTGTGTGTGCACGTGTTTCTGTAAGTCTGTGTGTGTGTTTGTGCACTGCTAGTTCAGGGAGTCTCCCTCGCCCACCTCTGCTCGTATTTATGGCAGTGGGCGATCCTCCATTAATTAGAAAGAGTGCATCACAAAGATTAATGCCACTGATAAAGACGTTAAGCCGGTGGCTCTGCGTGCGTCGGGGGCGGCGGCGCGGGTTTTACAGGAGACTCCGACTACACCCGTGAGATAAATGAGTATTACTGGGACAAAGATCTGAAGACGCCAGCAATCCCAAATCAAAGTGATGCTTTGTTGCTTATTTTGGGAGCGTACAGCATGGGAGAAAGTGGAGTCGTCCTCAACCGTGATGAAAAGGCTCGGTGTGACATGAAACTAGTTGCTCCAGGTTAATGTGACATTCCTTTAAGCCCATGAAGAGAGAAGTTGTGCCTATCAAGGATGTTTGCACTTAGTTCTCTGTCATGCCGACTACTGCGAGAAAATTCTGGAGTTTTTTTTTTTTTTTAACTGAAGAAATATTCAGGTGGTGTTTGACAGGTTTAGGAAAGTTTCCAGTGGGAGTTTCAGGGCATGGACAAGTCAGAAAGAGTCGAGGCTGCTGATACAATAGTTTCCATTTGGATTTTGAGTGTTTCTCCTTTCTCAGATATAGTTTTGTTCTTGGTTATCCTGTAAAGTCAGGCCTTCATACTATACTTCATACTGGAGGATTTTATGGACAAGGCTGTGGTAAATTCTGTGCATATTGTGTGTGTGTGTGTGTGTTTAAAAGAGAGGCAGATGGCACGGTAAAGAGAGCTGGGGAAATGAAAAGAGGCCTATCAAATGTTCCAGTCATCCATTTCCAAAACGTCACATGCCTTGATGCCTCATCCCCCCCCCCCCAAAAAAAAACCAGACAGGCAGTTTCCACATAAATCACACAAACCACATAAAACCATTTTCTTTTATGGAAGCCCATTACATGTCGAAACATTTTTGCGAGTTAGCAAGGCGATAACTCGCCCCCCAAAAAAAGATGCGCTATTTTATGATGTATTATTTTATGTCCCATTGTACTTCTCACTCGCTCTGAGCTGTCCAACATGTCTGCACTTATCTGATTCCCTTTGTCACTCTCCCTCTCACTTATCTGATGTCTCTCTCTCTCTCCCTCTCTCTCTCTCTCTCTCCTTCTGAAGCTGGGTGACCTCCCTCCTGCTTGCACGTCTCTGTGGAGTTTTATACAGATAGCTAAGGAAAAGTTTAGCGTGCCTATAAGGGATCATTATCAAACAGTAAAACTCCCACACAGCTCTCGCCGGGTAATTACATTTCCCCCCTCTCTCTCCGCTTTTTTTCCTGAAATGAAACCATCAGTTTTTAAAGCCTTGACAATCGACAATTCCCCGGCGTCGTCGCCCCTAAGACTTCTGAAAGAAAACCGCGGAGAGTAAAGTGTTGCCCATTATGCCGACGCTTAAAGGTTTTCCCTCCCTTCACAAATTCTGTTTTTCTTTTCCCTTCTCTCTCTCTCCCTCTCTCTCTCTCCCTCGCGCTTGGTCTCACATTCGCACAAACAACGGCCCAGCCCATTTGCATTCTGGGCAATTACATTCAATTTGTAAACCGGCGCTGAACTTTAGTAGAATTAGATTTCGCTAACAGGCGTAATGACATTTAATGGAGCATGATTTATTCATTTCTCTTTCATCAGGTCAAGATATGCCACAACTGGGAATTGAATAATAGCAGATGTTTTTGTTTGCAGTATTTTCCCTGCCGTCAAATACTTGCTCTGTTCTGTTTGTGGCCTGGCAAACTTGTTACCAAGACTTCACCCGGGTTGCATATTAATAACCCTCCATTGTTTATTGATTTAACAATCCAATAAGCAATAATTAATTCACTGCACAATGAATTCATTCTCAGGCAGCCGATAAAGGCTCCGAGCCTCCAGGCGCAGACTCGCACTTCATCTGCCAGTCAAACTTATACAGCTGTTTTCTTGTTTCCGCCCTGCAGCCAAGATCCATGACAACCCACAAAGGCTATTGTTTGTTTTAATGTGTAATTGGCAACTTTCAAGTCCGTGTTCTGTTTTTTTTTTTTCAGATTTTCATTCTATGCTGTTATGAATTGCCTGCATCCTCTGAAGAAAGCAAAGTTATTTGAATTAGAAGAAAAAAGTGCGTGGCTGATTCTCAGTGTGTTGTGATTCATATGCATTGTGATCTATCATTCCCTCTGAAGATAGTTTCTCTTTTACAAGCCCGCTGTCATTTTGTCTTTGTCCTTGCGGAATTGTTCTATTACTCTTGCAAAGACAACTGGTAGACTCAGCTGGGTACACACATATTAATCTCCACATCCCGATACTGCTTCCTGCAGCACATTTTACCCCGGGAGGGGAAAAACTGACAGACAAACAAAAACAAAATGCTGTAAAAAAGAAAAAAAAACAAAAAACATTAATAAATAAAAAAAATTCACACAACAGATTGAGGATGGAGCGGGCTGACAGAACGGAATGAAACAACGGAATGATCGGGCGGGGGGGGGGGGGGGGACTCGGCGCCTGTTCCAGCAACAAGTGCCAGCCGGCTCTCCTGCCAGGCCAGTCAGCACCCAGACGCATTCAAATGATATTCCAGCATCTGTCTGGGAGATTTTCCGGCACAAATCAGGTATATGGAAGACGGATAGAGCTCTTCACTTCCTCTTTCGCTCCCTCCCTCCCTCCCTCCCTCAGTCTTTCTCTCTCTCTGTCTCTCTCTCTCGTCCCTCTCCGGTGTTGTGTGTACACATTTCAATCTGGTGATGCAGCTTGTTCTCTGAAACAATAGACTTTCAGATGATGTTGTTGTTTTTTTTTTGTTTTTTTTTCTTTCTGCCTACCAACCCCCCCCCCCCCCCCCCCCCTTGCTCCCCCAGCACCCTCCTTCATTTCCAAGGTGTTCTTATTTAGGGAGACGATAGCGCCTTGGGACATAGTCAGGCAGGCGGTGAGACAGAGAGAACAGGTGCGTTTTTCTTTTCTACCTCTCTCTCTCTCTCTCTCCCTCTCTCTCTGTCTCTCTCTTTCTTTCTGCTAAAGCGAGTGAAGTTATTTTCCACGTATCATCACAGCGCCTGTCACTGTCGTTGTCGGGATGATGGAGAAGCGGGGGGGGGGGGGGGGGGGGGGGGGTGGGTGTGCATCTGCAGTTTGCTGTCTCTGTTGTTTTTGTTTGCTGTCTGTGTAACGGTGCTGATCAAATTCCAGAGCCATGCACCTGGCGGCGGACATCTTTGGCGGCGGTCCGAAACGCAGATCGATAGCCATCATCGCAGCAGGGGAAAAATAGTACATCTACTTTTAGAAGCGATATGTCTTATGGCCTTTTTTTTAGACATTTCAAACACACTTTTTTTTTCCACAAAGCTTCACACAGATAACTTTGAGACTTACACTACCAGTCAAAAGTTTGGACACACCACATTTTTCTTCATTTTTACTATTTTCCACATTTTATAATAATAGTAAAGACATCAAAACTGGCCTTTGCCTTGATGGAAAGGCAAAGGCCTTGGAAAGAAATTCATACATAGACATCAACTATTTGTATTTGTCTAAGAAACATACTCCAAGCATTTAAGCATAAGCCTTTAGATCAAAATGGCTTTAAGATAAAGAAAAACAGGTGTGTCCACAATCTTCACTGGTAGTGTATGTGTCCGTGCCCGTTCCCTCTTGTTCCGCACACACACACATACACTGCAGAATTCAATTCCATTCTGTCCATGCCCTGTCTCTCTCTCTCCCCACACACACACACACACACATACACTAATTCACTTCAGGATCTCTCCCCACAGCCCCTCACGCAGCAGTGCAGAACGTTCATCTACATTGATCAAGGCGGCCTATCTGCGCCACTGTTCGTCCTCCCCCTCTCCGGGCTGCTTAATGAACTTGCCGGGGCTTAATGCGGCTGAACAGACCCCTACGCTCATACCGATGAGCCACCGTAGGGCCCCGCGCCATCAGCTTTTGATGTACTTACCCCCAGATTCGCTCAGGTAGAGTCTTTCGGGCTGAGGATTCGGGGTCTTAAGCCGGCGTGATTGGCAGCCGAATATAAAGCCACTCATTAAGTCCACATCAGCCTGATTGGGACAGTTTAGTTTCGCTCCATTCTCTGGGATTCAGCAGACCGTCCGTGGAGAGAATGGGTGATGGGGACGAAACCGCTTCATTCCCGCCTTTCTCTATCTGATCGTGTTCTGTGAAATAGAGGTGGCGTGTCGTTCCACCCGGTGAATACCCTAGGAGAGATTGTGGGTTGTAGGTATGGATAACCCCCCCCCCCTAATCTGTGTTCCAATCACAGATAAACGTGTGGAGAGTGTATTTGTGTACTTGCAGAGCATTTGTGTAAACCGTGGCTCCCGGCCATCTTTACCTAAAGCCGTTGTAATACCTCAGTAGAGCCGGCAGGGGGCGATGTGTCTAAACGAGGGCAGCGGGCAGGAAGGTGGAAAGTAGCAGCCGGCTGAAGAGCTGGAGGCCTGCGTGTGCCTCGCAGGCATCCATCTTGAGACCCATATCATAGCACCCCATTACTAAGCCAGGGGCATAATTACAACACATCTCTATCGCTCTTAAGGCAATGGCAGTGTCCATTCACTCTAGTTACGCAGTTGTCACATCTCTTTACATGTCGCGCGGGCCGAGCATCCGTTATCCCTGGCATATCGCAATTAGCCGCGTCTGCCGCGATGATATTGATGACGCGCGCACAGATGGAGAGGGCCGCGCTTTTTCTTTGCCCCTCCGCCCGCCGCTCGGCAGCACACACGCGGGGCCCAGGCACACGGGTAAGCACACGCAGATGCGCGGAACACACACGGGCCGGCCTGTCGTTCCGGGGGCAGCAGCCACGCCGGATGATGGGTCTCTCTTTCTCCCCCTGTCTCTCTTTCCATTTATATCTCCCTCCAAGACCACCTCATCCATCCATCTCAGCCCTGCCCGCTCTCCCTCCACTCTGTCACTCTCCCTTTCTCGGCCAAAATACAATCAGTCCAGCGCCCTACTGCTGGTGAAATGGAAAGCCACTTTATAACTTTGGCAAATTAAATTCTGTGTGTGTGTGAGCGTTCGCACAACTATATGTGTGTGTGGGTGTGTGTATGCATCTGGTTAGGGCGTGTGTGTGGCATACAAGGGGGGGGGGTCTGAAAGAGAGAAAGTGAGATTCACCCGGTTCCTTTTCCATTATCGCCTCATTACAAAACTCTGGGGCTCTCTGAGTGTGCGGATGAACTGCAGCGACTATTCCATTTGAAAATGAAACTAATGCCCTGACTCAGACTACAAATTACTCTGCAGATTCTCATCACCGCTGTCTAGGAGCCGATTTGAACCCCTGAGCTCCGGCCCGTTGGACTAGTTGACATTCCAGCCGCGTTTTATGATGTTCTGACGTTTGCTATTTACAGGAAAACTTCCTATCAATCAATGTGCCGCTAGCTCCCATTCTGATATTGGTCCGTGGGCCTCGTTTTATAGATGGAGCCGTTGTAAAGGTCCCTCTTTTTACATCCTTGCCGCATTGCTGCTGCACTGTTCCTCCAACCTCTTAAAAGATTGATGCTGCTACGATGACTACCGCTGTACGTGTTTCTAGGATCTGAGAATGAGAACGGCTAAAAATGCGCATGTACATTTGCACATTTCCACCTGGGAAGTCGATAAGTTAAACTGCAAATAACCCACAAATGAACTTGTGCATGTTCTGTACATACTGTATGTTATGTGAATAGTTCTTGACTACACACAACTGCACATCTGGACACATTTCTGTTCATATGTCCGGCCTTCTGTATACCTGATAATATGAACTACTAGCCACTTGCACATCCACTCTGTAAATCTAACAATGTGAAGAGCCAACGATGCACATTTTGCACACCCTCCATATATGCTGTTTATATAGCTTCATTCGTATATATTCTTTCTCAATATGTTCTATTACTTGTAATTGTCAGCCACATTATGTTTTAAACCCTCTATTGACTCTACTCTTATTTATGTTCTAGCTGTATCCCATTCTTTGCTGCTGCAATGACCCAATATCCCCCGAAGGAACATTAAAGTTTAAATCTAATCTAATCAAACGCAGCCATTTAGGACTGAGGTTTTTAGTCCTAAACAGTTTTGGATTGATCACATTTTTCTTCAGTCGTAATGTGTAGTGTAGAGCAAGCAGTGTAAGCTCTGCCCTTGAAAAAGTTTGCTCAACCATTTTACTATATGCAGAATGATGATGGGCAGCGTGTACAGCGCGGCTCGTTTTCTCCTCGTAACTTTCAGACTCTCTTTCCTTCCCTCCCTCCGTCTCTCCTTTTTCACAAAGAGGTGCCATCGCTCACGCCCAAAGTACGATTGATTTTACCACCCAAACGGCCTTCTTTGTTCCCTCGCACACTCCACTGGAGGCGGAGGACCAGGCCGTGGGAGGGAGAGCGAGAGAAAGACCAGGAATAACGGCGGAGACAGCGCGTTAAGGTGCAAGACAGCGAGGAGGAGAGAGAGAGAGAGAGAGGGGGAGAGAGAGAGAGATAACGGCGAGATAAAGACAGCTGAAAAAGGTGCTGGGAGACAGAGAGAAAGTGATGGAAAAGTGTACAGCGAGCAGAATGAAACGCAGATAAGGAGAGAGGCAGACGGCGAGAGAGAATGAGATGAAGGAGGGAGAGGAGGGATGATGTGAGGAAGGGAAGAACATGGAGGGAAGTGGGGAAGGAGGGAAGAAAGGGAGGGAAAAAAAAAACGGTGCAATTCTGGTTGGGTCAGGACACTTTTCGGGGCGGGGTGGGGGTTAGCGGGTGATTTATAGTTAGGTGGCCGGGCGCTCACAGTCCAGAAGCCTTATTCATTCCTCCCCTAATCTAGCTCACCTCGGCCAGACGTGCTTAAGGTAATGGGCACAGCCAGCTGTCTGCAAGGCCACCGGCACCGACGCAGCCAGGCGAGACCACCACATATTGAGGGGACAGGGGGGAGGAATGAGAAGCGAGGGAGACCCATATGGAAAAAACACAATACATTTCACATATTCCTCTGAATATGTTTCAGGATATGTTTCGAAATGTGCCAGAATTAGCCAAAAAAATGGCTTTGTACATGTAGATATACTGTATGTTGCCAACACCGCAATGTATTTCCAGTGTCCAATATATTTTGAATGAATGTCATCCATATGTACAAATGGACTTCTTGTATGTGCGAAATGTATGATTTTGCGAGAGAGGGAAGGAGATCAGGGAGGTTAGAAGGAGGGAAGGAGGAAAGAGGGAGAGGGAGGGATAGTAAGGAGAGAGAGAGAGAGACTAGAGAAAGATAGATAATCAGAATTGGAGGAGTCATGATGGGAGGGAAAGGTTGTGCAGGGATGAATGCAGTGAGAGGGGGATTTGCCGATATTAAGCACCTCACACTCCAGCAGCTGAGATCTCATAAGCGATGGCTCTTTGACTTTTTTATTCGAGCCTATCGCTGCTCACCTGATTGAAGAGGTTGGTGAAAGATGTCCCACTGTTTTTCCTCTCCCTCCTTTGTTCTCCCCGGTCTCTCTCTCTCTCCCTTCCCTTTTCTATCTTGCTCTCCATTTGTCCTCTTGTTTGTTTGATTTGCTTCCTGCCAGAAGGGGAGACAATATTCTGGATGAGCCCAGCGCTGATAAATGGATGCCAGCGGCCGCCCTGTAGCGCAGACTCTTGTTCAGAGTGGCAGATCATTTTGTGCCACAGAGAGAGAGCGTGAGAGGGAGGAAGAGAGAGAGAGAGAGATGTTGGCTGCCTGTCTGTCCTTGCTTGTGGCATCTGTGTTTGCAACAGCTAGCCATTTGCATCGATCCACTTCTCAAAAAGTCTGGCATCTGGGTTGCTACCTTGTCCAAATACTGCTGGGGAGTCGGGCCGCACGCATACAACGATACATCAGATGACTAGTCCATGTTTGTCAGATATATTTCTATGAACATACACATCTACTCATATGGACACAAGCACACATACAAAACAGGCATTCCTATGTAATAATATGCACACCCACATCCACTTCTGTTGCCCCTATTCTGATAAAAAAAGTTTCATAAAACAAATGAACAAATTTTGATATTCTCATGAAGCCAGCAGTTTTTTCTCTCTTTTTTAACAGGCTTTGGGTGACAATAATGGATCTGCAATTTAGAGCCGGCAGTCAGAGATGAAGCTTGGTATTTCGATTACTGTGATTTCAGAAGGCCAGAACAATACCGCTGTCTGAATATTATTTATTGCGTAGCAGAGCTCATTATACAGATCCTCAAGTGAAAAATAACAGTCTTTGTGCAACAATGGAGCCGACACTGAATTTGTGCCTCCATTGTCTTCTCAATTATGATTTAACACAATTAACAACTGGAGATTGCATTAACACATTACCGCTGCATAGTCATAAAAAAAGCAGCGGGATATAGGACAAATTATGGAGCTTAATCAACTGTAGCTGCATGTGATTCATAATGTACGAGTGATTTAGTGATTTACACACTTGATAAAGCATGTGTGGGTACATATTTAGGTATTTGCAGTCAGGCTGTGATTCCAGTTTGCAGATACCTTACTAACTTGATGTTCTCTGCCCAGCCTAGCGAGCTAGACCTCCTTCAGAGCAAGGTCTAGCACAGATGGATTTGATACAACAGTTTACCAAACTGTATTCTTGTATTCTCAAATTTTGAGGACTTACATAACCAAATGATACCAACAAACCACTAGTGATTGTTGCTCTGCTTAGTTAGAGGATGCTCCAACCAGAGGAGAAAGCCACTTCTCCATTACTGACTCAAATTGCCAGCTACATCTAAGCTTCACTCTCTCTAGTAAGAGTGTGGTGGCAACGAGACTGTCTTTGCCAAAAACCTGGCAGTACATTGAAGGGTTTCCTGCCTCTGTGTCATGCATTATTAAGAGCACATCTCGCTGAGTATTATCCTTTCGGGCCCACATATAATCTCCATAGCTTTAGACCTTAAGTATTACCAAAGAGACAATTAGGATTCTGTGGACTGCTGCTGCAGATTGAGTTGGGGTTGAGGTTTTATCTTGCATGCCTAATTGTACAACATGGCTGTATCGCGCACCTGACCCAAAAAGAGCTGTTTCAGGAGCTCACAGAACAAGAACGAACCACAGAAAGACACTTGACAACTTTTACATCATCATCTGTTAGCAGCACCGCTCACAGGAGAGAGACAAACGACACGACAAAAAATCTCACCACCGTCCCAATACTCAAGCTTAATCAATCAACCCTTCATTCTGCTAAAAGAAAGAGAAATATAAAAGGCTGAAGAGAATAATGAAGCAAGAAAAAAACGCAACATTTCGCCCCTGTGTAAAAGAGAGACAGTTTTTCTTATGTAGCCCACGGCCTGTCCCTTTGTACCGTGTGGAGAGATATGGAGGTCTTTTGTTGGGCTGCGTGGCCTCAGTGCTGCTGCTCTTTCAGCGCAGCACTGAGGCCTTCTGATTGCCCAGTTAATGCACCACTCCTCTGTCCGCTGTCCTTACATGGCTTAGACTTGTTAAAATGAGTTTAATGGGTTGCTGAGATACAGAGACAGAGACACAGCAATAGAGACAGAAGCTGTGGGCGATGAAAGGGAAAAGAGTTGAACAGAGGGCCAAGTCTAGAAATGGGTGAAAGTTGAAGATATTATTGAGCTACTTTTTTTTTTTCCAAATCTTAAGGAGTGCTTTGGGTCAATGGAGAGCATTGTAAAGCTACCCTGCAGTGATCAGTGTACTTTAGGCATCCCTACATATTAGTTCACACCTAATATTGACCCCGGTTGAGCTCTTGAATTGAACCGCTAAAGTATATCTGCCTTCCCAAGTAGCAAACTGCTGCGAAATGGCAAACTCCATTGCAACAAAGCACCTGAGGCAATGTTCATCAAGTCAGTCTCTTCAGAGTGGAAAAAAAGGAGGATGGGAGGGTGCGCTCGAGCCGTCACACCGTGTCTGGTAAGTGCTCGGGGTGGTAGCCGAGGTTATTGTGTTTGTTGGTTTGTCGCAGTACTTTTGACAGTTTCAAGATCAAACGACACGAGCTCTCGAGTGCCCCGCAGTGACATATTGACAGAGGTTTGTCTTAATACTCTGCAGGAAAAGTGTCAAAAAGCGATGAAAAATTGGCAGTTTGTATGGCTGTCAATAGTGTAGTTATTAAGAGAGAAGGAAATTTAATTTCAGAGTAGAAAAATGTGACATGAGAAGAAAGTAAGAAAGTAAGTAAGTAAAAAAAATCCTTTTTTCTTATTGGGTTTGTTGACTAAAAACACATTTTATTTACACCAACAGCCCTGGGGGAGGAGCTGCAGCCACTGAGCGGCTTTACTGGAGCAAATGGGGATTTAGTGCCTTGCTCAAGTTATTCTTCATGTGTTGATCAAGCGTTACTCATTCACTGCCTCCACTCAGACTTTCCAAGCTGATTTAAACCAACAACCTTACCATCGCAAACCCACTACTCTAACCTTCCTTCCTTCCTTCCTTCTTTCCTTCCTTCCTTCCTTCCTTCATTCTTTGGCTATTTGGACTTTTCCTTATTCATTGTCATGTCAGTATTCCTCCCACAGGGCTAAGCAGTAATGCACTGACTCCGCCAATCATTAAATGTGCCTTGAAGGCTCATGTATCAGCCGCTAATAGGAAAGCTGTACATTCACCTTATGTACACATGCGGCACCGTGACAAGCATTTAGTATTACTGACATAATAGAAGGAACACTGAAAACATTTTATGTAGCTCATATTTAATGCATTCACTATAACAAGATGTGTGTCTGTGCCGATCAAATGTAAGCCCAGCTCATATCTCAGCTGCAGAGGACATTTGTCCTAAGTGCATTAGTCAGGTTGGAGTTATGAATGAATCCTCTTAAGCATCACCTAACGCCCATTTTATTAAAAGTCACTCATTCATTTATAGTGGGCAGATCGATGCGGCATATAGCACTTGTCAGCAGCACTGTGGGTTGTAGCGCTGAAGTTGAACCTTTAAACACTGCTGTTACTCAACTTGATTGTATGTTATTTCTGGAATGAGGGTGTATCTTTTTCCACCGAAGCGGCCATTTTTTCCCTTGATCACGGCCAATTGGTCTGTCATCTGACTACCCTGTCTATTTGTTTCCCATTAGCCCCACTTGTCAATATCTCTCAGGATGGGTTCCACCAATTGTTTCCAAATTAGCACTTTTTTAATCTCCTCTATTTTCTTCCTCTGATGCGTTACTCGAAGGGAAGGCCTGGTTAAGAGGAAATTTGTTGCATAAGCCACTGATGACTGTTTGGTAGGTAATAAATCTGAGCCGTGCTGTCGTGTGGTAATGATACATTTTTGCGGATTCCATGATTAGCGGGCTCCCCGCAGGGCGAAAGTTGCAGACAAAACAAGACAGAAACAAATATGCAGTAGGTGGACGCCCACACCCGCCAGCCAAGAAGCTTTTCTATCCATTTCCATCTCTCTCCCCCTCTCTTGTTTCTGCTTCATTATGAGAGACTAATTTTCTGTACAGGCGTGAAAGAGACAGGCTCGACGCAGATGGGTCCTAGTTGATGAAGAAGGCATCGCAAAACTTTTCATTGCTGCTCATTTCCTCGCCTCCCTGACTACTGCTTGCTTCCTATACCAGGAAGACAAGGGAGGCAAGGGGGATGAAGAGAAGAGGAAATTGGATCAAATTATCTATTCTGTAATGGACTTAGAATGGCTTTCATGGACCTTAGGGTCATGAAACCTGTTCAACACACAAAGGACAATGTCACCTTTTAAAGAAAGTAAAAAGATTGTAAAGGACACAATTTGGGTTACAAGGTTTTCACACTGAAACAGCGTTATATTATATATGCTACAGTTTATGCACTTTAGCAATGATGAGATGGCCGTTGCCGCTGACCTAATGCCAATAAATGTGCTGCAGAAGGAGCTTGTTATTCAGTTTGGTCGGAAATAAAAATTGTCATCAACATTTAAGCAATTTAATCTTGAAAGTTTATATTTCCATCAATCGATATCAAAGTTGCGTTTCCCTTTTCTCTGAGAGATCAGTCATCTTTGCTTTGAGCAGCATGGTTTACAGTTGGTCCAACGCTGGCCACATTTCAAATAATCATGTAAGTTACTTCCTGGCTAGCCAACACCAGCGTACACCTTGGCCAAAGAATGTCTTTCTCTCCTCCACAATTGGATGAGCAAGTAAAATGGCTTCATAAACATCTCTTTCCTGGCCACAAAGGAAAAGTGGAGGTGGCAGAATGAATAAGAAATGATCTGAAGATTATTGGCATGTTTCTCAGACGTATTCAGACTTTGGATCCTCAGTGAAAAAGGCTGTTCTCTGCCGCTGCCTCCCAGTGTTGTGACTGCACACGCTGATAACCACAGTTGTTTGTGGATTAGTGTCATATTTGAAGAATTCACTGTCCTTGTGCATCGATATGACTGAAAGATCAGTCACATGGTACATTACGGAAGTGCTAACTCATTGTTCCATGCCCTTCACAACAGGCCTTATAAGCACTTGGCATGTTAACCTGATCTTTTAGATGTGTAGTATACATGTACTGTTCATTCCACTCTAAACAATTGCTGTTTTTCAGTTTTATGGAGAATGTAATGAAATAACTATAACAATATTTCATTAGAGGAATTCACCCAAGACGGCTTCAGGTCTGACTGAGTCGATTTCCACATTGAGGAGAAGTAGTGCAATTTAATTAATGTGATTAATCTGATTAATTTTTACCTGTAGGCTATCTATCCAGTGGCTGCAAAACTGGATCTGACATCAGACGTATCAGGTACGTCTCCTCCAAGTGATTAAGGAGATCATTTTGGAAGAAAATGATTAATTATGGAAATTACAAGAAAAGGGTACGAATGAAGTTGTAATGAGTGGTGTGTGTGTGTGTGTGTATCTGTGTGTGTGTGTGTGTGTGTGAGAGAGAGAGAGAGAATCAGAGAATTACCAGAGTGCCGCCTCACTGCTGCGTGCTTCATGGAACAATCATAAACAATGCCCAAGGTTTACCATTGCTAAGAGCTGTATGGTGCAACGTTGCACCATGCCCTATTTTCAAAGACATAGCGATGTATTATTATTATCATAGCCACGGCATCCTTCACAACCCAAGGGGCTCCCATTTTGTCACAGGTACACAGCACATTCCATTACCTCCCTCAGCGCCGGCGCAAACAGACTATCTGTGTTTCCCCATAGAGCGTGCTGGCGGTGTGTTAGCCTGCCTGAGTGTAACCTAGCCGGCCCGCTATCGCTCGTCTCATCCGTTACACTCTGCTCCCATTCAATCAGAGCCTCACGCCTCAGAGGAGCTGCAGATAAAATTCTCATTATCTTAGCTCACCAGAATTAAAGGGACCAAGACCAAGGGGGCACACGCGCACACGCACAAACACACACTCTCGCTCAAGTACACAAATCATACACAGAGAAGTACAGTACACTGATAAAAGTACACATCTGTGACACACACACACACACACACACAACAGGGACTTGTAACTCGTGCTGAGTCCCTTATCCTAATTTGTGCACCGGGGGAGGCTTTATTGCAGGAACAGTTTGTTTCCATCTCACTGCTCTCCTAAGAAAAGTCTGCTTCAAATAGATACTAACAGAGATCTGTGCAGTGCTGTACTTGTGGTTGGAGTGTGTGTGTGTGTATCTGTGTGTGTGTGCATTTGTGTACGTGTGTGCATGACCATTATCCAAATTTGTGTTCACAGCAGTTTTCGACGTGACACTGTACTCTGCGGTGAGCAAGTAATTTAGTGCACCCTATCACCACCCATAACATTGTGTGGTTGCCAAAGTCTGCGAGACAGTGTGTTCGTGAATGAAATCCAGCCTACATAATTTATTCTTTCTATTCTATTCTACTTCATATGTGACAGAGTGTCTCTGTAAGGGAAAGCTAGTGGTTTGTGCACAAATATCTGACAGTATGTCAGTGTTTATGAGAGCAAACGTCTGTACCACTGTGCCTGTGTGCCTGTGTGTGTGTGTGTGTGTGTGTGTCCCAAAGAGGGAGCGCGAGTGCGCACATGTGTGCAAGTGTATCAGCTATAGAGTGTGTGAGTGAATGTCGCCAGGGGAAATTTCTGCAGCACATGGAAACCCCATTGTTTATTCATGCCTTCTAAATTGAAGTGTGCATCCCTGTATTCTCCAGGCTGTGCTCTCTTGTGTATAACAGACAGCAAGGGAGGAAGAGAAAGAAAGAGAGGCAGGGAGAAGAGCGAGATAGAAAGAGGGAGAGAGGGAGAGAGAGAGAAAAAGCGAGTGAGGGCCCTCTCTTGAATCTGATTTCTTCTCTTAAAGGCGCACCCTGGCTAGCGGTATTCGATAGAGAAGAAGATAATGAGAGTCATTTGTCCATATTAAAGGTGGTTCAGGGAAGTTCTTTCCATTCCAAATAAGAATCCAATCTAGGCTCGGATTCAGGAGCCTTCAAGGCTGCCGGCCCTTCGTTTCTTATGAGCCCTCCCCAGCTGCAGCTCGCCGCTACGGAGCCATGGTGAGGCGGTATTGGATTGACACACACCTCAATAGCAATCTGAGTCAGAATGTGCATTGGAATGCTTCCTCCCTTGCCCTCCTCTCTCTGGAATGTTATGTGGTATTGACTGTTTCCATTTATAGTCGTATTGATGCCTCGCCTTCCTTTGTCCCTATCCCACGTCATCTCTGAATCGTCGATACTCGCGGTGTGCCAAGCCCCCAGTTTGGAGCCAGGCTTTTTTCCACTTGAATGTTCAATCAATTGATGATGGCTGCGCTCATCAGCGGTTCAGCAATAGAGCTTTCAGAAGGTGTTAGGTGTTGAAAATGGTCATTGGAATACCGTAATATGATTAGGGTTATCAGCATCGTTTGGTGCGAGAGAGAGGGAAAACCGGGCTTTTTCACCGTGGAGAATGCAAATCAGGTGCTTATGATGAATGCCTTTGTTACCATGGCTGATGTGTGACTGGAATAACTCAAGGATCAGC
Source organism: Centroberyx gerrardi (assembly GCF_048128805.1). Taxonomy (NCBI): domain Eukaryota; kingdom Metazoa; phylum Chordata; class Actinopteri; order Beryciformes; family Berycidae; genus Centroberyx; species Centroberyx gerrardi. Next base: position 9,584,438 of record NC_136020.1, read on the forward strand.
ATAATTTCACCTAGCGGATGCCATTGGCTCGAACACATTCGCACTGTATACTGAAGGCACGGCGAGGCCAAATGGCAGTCATTGGCAAGGCATCTATGAACCGTCCTCGCAGTCTTCCCGTTCCTCTATTCATTAAAACAGAAATAGGTCACCTACAAAATGGCCGCCACTTGGCCACCCTCTCCGTCCCCCTTCCTGTCAGCATATGTTTCCTCAGGCCGCGGCCAACAAGAGGCTGCTGAATAATACACACTACAAAGCCCCCTAAAGACAGACAGGCAGGAGATTTATTGCCCATATTTGAGGCTCTTTTCAATATGCGTTCCTCAGCCAATTTTCCCCCGCACCGCCTTTAATTACCTGTCTTAATAGAATCCCTATAAGAGTGGCGGGATGTCTTCACTAATGTCTACTTTAGAATGGAGGGATAATTACACGGCCCTGAAATTCACAGAGACGCCTTTCAAAAGGGAGAGGGAGAGGAGTGCAGCGGAGGGGGGGGGGGCTTGTAGGACGGTGAACGCTTCCTTTTTTTGTCCCCGCAATTTGCATGGTCCAATTTGCTGAGTGTAGCTTTTAATTAGGTGAGTCATATCGCCAGTGTCAGGGTCTGGCGAGTGTGTGTGTGTGCGTGCGTGTATGTATCTCTCCGCTTGTGTATTTCTGTGTGTGTGCGGTTGTCTGTTTGTCAGTCTGTTTGTTTTTGTGTCTGTCGGTGCCTGTGAGTGTCTGTGTGTGTACGTGTGTGTGTGTGTGCGTCTGCCTGTGTGTTATCGAGGATTCCTTCCGGCTCTTTCTCAGTTCCCCCCCAAGCGATAACCCAAATACGGGCTCTGACTACCGCCACAGAAACACAGAAACGTGCTGCACAGGCCCTCGTGTTCATGTCTTTGTTTGTTCATTCATTTTCACCTAATTTCCATCCAATTTCCTAGCAATTAAACCCTCTCTCCGCCGACTTCTCATGCACACCACCTAGACATGGCAAACTACAAAGCTAATGCAGTGCATGCTTGTATAGGACCGTGCAGCCATTTCATGTGACCATATGGTTGAAATAACAGTGAGAAGAGCTTTCTGTTGAATTCCTTTTACACAGAAGGAAGTAGAAAGCATCGAAATGAGCTTATACCCTACAGATCTCTCAAGCTGCACCCTTTGATATACACTACCAGTCAAAAGTTTGGATGCACCTGATTGAATGTACTATGCTTTTCATTCTCTTAAAGCCATTTTGATCTAAAGGCTTATGCTTAAATGCTTGAAATTTGTTTCTTAGACAAATATAAATATTGAAGTTGATCCTATGTATGAATTTCTTTCCAAAGCCTTTGCCTTTCCATCAAGGCAAAGGGCGGCTACTTTAAAGAATCTAAAATATAAGATAGTTTTGATTTGTTTAACACTTTTTTGGTCACTGCACAATTCCATTTGTGTTATTTCATAGTTTTGATGTCTTTTACTATTATTCGTAAAAATAAACAAAAATGTGGTGTGTCCAAACTTTTGACTGGTAGTGTAATAATAGCCCAAACTGCAGTTCATGAAGCCAAACTGTAAGCCTGTAGTATAGAGGCTTGGTTCTGGCGCCGCTGGAGGGAAAGAGAGGCAGCCTGTTGCCCTTACCCTGACACATTTTGGTTCTGTCATGGCTGTGACAAGCCCCTGCTGGTGTGATCAGACCATGACAGGCCTGACCTCTGTCTGACTGCTCCCCCCACTGGCTGCCTGGCTGACTGACTGACTGCTCACCCTCTGAAACCCGCCTCACCTCCCTTTATTCACACCGGCACGGCGTTCAGCTACGCAGCATGCAGACAACCTGGGTGTGTGTCTGTGTGTGTGTGGTGTGTGTGTGTGTGTGTGCGCAAGTGCAAGTATAGCACCTGTGTCCATTTATGTCTACATGCATGCAAGTAAGTCAGTTCACCAACATACACATACTGAGTATTCAAATATATGAAAGAACCTGCATGACCTACATGTAAATATTTACATATAATGCACACATACATAAACTCGGGCGTAAGCATTTTGAGTAGTTTCCATTGCAAGTCATTTTTCTTCATGTCTCACCGCTGGAGAAAGCATCTCATCTGCCCATGCATAATCATCCTGCCCTCTTTGCATCTGCTCTGCATTAACAGAGATTTGACGCGAACATCCGGCCTGCAGACAGGTGCCTTGTTCCTCCTCCAGCATGAATATGTATAAGACACTGTTGCAGCACTCAAACAATTTGCATAAAAGATGATGGCCGCATAACGTCAGCATGATTTGCAATGCATAGGGAGCGTGTGAAGGTTGCGTGCTTCGTCTCCTCGACTCACTCAGCCAGTCTCTCTTTCCCTCTCCCTCGTTCTGTTACATTCTGTTTTTCTCCGTTTCCCCCCTTCCTCTTCCCCGTCGCCCTCTCTTTCTTTCTCCCTAACTCTCCCTTTCCCTCTGCCTGTTTTCCTCGCTGGCGACAGAGCAGATGGACAGAAGATTAAGTCTTGATTCACATTGCTCGCTCGCAGGTTTGCGACGTGTTGCGCCGTGCATACAGTATCGTGACTCCATCTCTCTGGGCCCGGCGTGGCGGCGGGGAGTGTGTTTTTTTTTCTTTCTCCGGGCATCTCGGAGAGGAAGTAGTCAGTAAATAAAGGGAAAAAGAGAGGATCACTCGCGGTGTTCACTGGGGCCCCTGGTGGGACAGCTGGTAATTCAGAGTAAATGGAGGCTCAAGAAAGCCAGCTGCCCTGCTGGGGCTGGGGAAATGTGTGTGAAAGAGAGTGAATGGGAAAGCGCGTGCACACATGTATGTTTTTGAGTGTGTGTGTTGTTTTGCGAAGCTCACAAATAAACCTACTTGTGTTTTCGGCACACATGATTACTGGTCCGCTGGGACTGTGTGAGTATCAGGTTGCCAGCAGCGGGGACTGGGGAGTGGATGCACGCAGAGGTGGAAGTGTGTGTGTGAGTGTCTCAGTTTGCCGGGGTTTGATTTCTACTTTAGATGTATTGATTCTGTCAGCGCTCCAGAGGCACGCTGAGGCTCGCTAGGATCACTTTACGCTTTACAAAATAATCAGCTGTATCTGGAGCCGTCGCTCGGTGACATCAACCGCTGTAAAGCACCCCGCTGTGTGCACGCACACACACACACACAGTGCAGCAATTACACACAACAGTCCTTAAATGCTAGTTCTTAAAAACACTCACACCTGCTGATTATTTCTTTTTTTTTTTTTTTTTTTTTTTTGCATCAACAGAAAAACTTGCCAAATCATGAGAATGGCCCAAATAAATCTTTCATTTAATGTCGCGTAGTTAAAAGAGTGGAATGGGGTGTGAAGATAGCACACATCAGCACAACTATGATGGCCTGTTGTTTTGCTGGTGCTGCTCTCTGCAACACTTGTTGTCAAACAGCCTAATAACTCCTGTTCAGACTGTGTACACAACTACTAAATTTTAGCTGCTAGGACTGGGGACGCGAAGGTGAGCCCTGCTTAGGAATTTGTATCCTTCATTTTCTTATGCTCTGGCTCTTTCTTCTTCTGCAATGGGAGTATACTGCACTTCAAATAGCATACAGCGAATGTACAAAATATCTTCCTGATATTGAGTTGCAGCCCCTTTTTGCACAATCCACATCTCAGTTGTCTCAACGCTTAAAAATCCTTCTCTAATTCGTCTGCTTCTCTCTATCTACTTCTCCTCTTTTGTGATTGGTATAGATTTATCAAGGGAGTTCAATAAGGGATAATGGCTTTTACCTGGATTCATTAGTGGACTTCATGAATAGAGTGAGTGTCCGTAATATTTTGTATATTCAGTGTATATTCACCACTTGTTTCAAACTTACCAAAGAGCCTAATTCATAGTCATGGATTGTTCCCAATAGCCGTTGACAATAATATAGCCTTGGTAGTGTCATTCAACACACTGCATTGCTACATACTGCTAATATGAAAATGTTCAGATGCAGTGTGTTAGCAATAACAACCATTTTAGTCCATTAGTTCGCAGCCTGGGGATCCTCCCATTCTGACACTGCAGGACAGCAACTCTCATTTGTCAATAAGAGAATTAGTCAAATCATCATTTCCAGTTGGAATGTGGCCAGGAGGTTTTCTCAGCAGTGGGAGGATGAGCTCCCTCGTGGGAAACTAATTTAGTCCTCACACCATACTTAGATGGTTTTCCCACCAGGCTGTCTATATGATTGGGTGTATTTTCTCTCTCCCTCAGTCTGTCTTTCCTCTTTCACATGCTTGAGCAGTCTCCCACTCTGTCTCTTTCATTCTCAACTCCTCTCTCTTTTTGTCTTCTTTTTCAACTATTCTCTCGTCATGGCGTGTTGCCTTCACTCCATCTTGCTTAGAATAAGCATGTGCAGTGCTATACTAATCAACACTCTCTTTCCCCCTTTGTCAGGCTCTTCCTCTCTTGTGTGCACGCTTCTCGTCTCTTCTTTATCTCTCTTTCTCCCTCCAGTCTCTCTGCATCTCTCTTCATCTTTTTTCCCTCCTGCAGTAACCCCGCCCCCCCAACCCCAACCCCCCCACCCTCTCCCTCCATTCCTCTCACTTTCTCAGTAAGCAGCTTGGGTTTTTAAACTCTAGGCTATGGCAATAGCACACTGCCCATCTGTCACGGCGGAGAGTTGCCATGAAATGGCCAACTCCTCAGCATCTCTGTGTGATCCTCTTATATGCCGCGAGCATGGCACTCACCCATCTCCCTCTGGGGAGAGCGAGAAAAAAAAATACCCCTCTTCACCCTGTAAGGCAGAGAGAGACTGTCAGATTTAGGCCGAACGGGGGAGAGATGGGCTTCCTCGTCCTCTCGGGCTCATGCTATAGGGCACAGCTTAAGGGGAGCAGGCAGCCCGCGGTTACGGAACTACAACAGAGAGACCCGACACACCGGGTTAAGTCCCCGGTGGAGGATTATGGGTAAACAGGAAGTGTCACTGCGCCGCGCCGACCAGTGCGCAGTTTCATTTCCTGGCTGGCAGGCAAAGTGAATGAAGAACTGCATCCATACATAAATCATGTCTTTGCTCTGCCCAGCCCGCCCACCGTCCCCCCTCCCCTTCTCCTTCATCCAAGATGTGACAGCTAACACTCAAAGCTCACTGTGACTGCAGATAAATCACCGGGTTTGTCCCCCTGTGAATCAACGGGACTGTTAACGTAACTACCTTCAGCTGACAGTTTATGGTTTATGGCTTTGCAGTTTACTTCTGGACTCTCTGCTCTCGTCTCCAACAAAACATGATTACTCTCTCATGTGTGGCTCAACTGGAATAAATTGGAGTGCTTTTTTGTGCATTTACAGCTAGTGATTCAGACTCAAACCGTCTCCTGGTTTCTCCCCCATTGACACATGCACACGGTTCAGAGCAGGAATTCTGTGCCATTCAGATTAGATCATCTTTTGAATCCTATTTGCTTTCATTCAATTTGAGGGGGCACCTGGGAAAGAGTGGCTCATCCAAACAAAGAGGGGAAAATGTAGGTGAGAGCGATTCGCATTAAATCAGAATGATCTGCGTTGGGTCAGTCGGTAAATACGACAAAAGATAATTGCCTATTTGAGGCGCAGAGGGGTCCCAGAGTGCAGAGTTGGCACGATTGTGGGGGCTCGCTTCCCATTTTCCATCTCTGCAAGCATGCTCAGTGGCTCATTCAGGAGCCTAATAGAGTGGAAATTGTTTGTCCAGGGATAATGGATATAAACACATTCAGTTAGCTCTGAATCATATTCAAATGTCATTATAGGAAGAGGGAACTGGGTGAAATGGAAGACTGTCAGTGTGGCATCAGCAAAATTACCATGTTTGCCTTTGTATGCTTACGGGAAATGTACAGATTTTGAATATTGCCATTCAACCTGATATTTGCACATTCCCCATGGTTGAGATACTACTGACCTTTACATCAGTTTAAACCACATATTGAATCCTATGATTAGGTACATTGCAGGTCTTCCCTGGAGGTGTAGCCTTCATCTTTTGGCTGCTTTATAATTTATAGCAATTGTCTTGCTGTGAACTATGGCTGCATCTGATGTGTAATCTGGGGAGGATCAATGCCTGACAGCTGAACTTGGGACAGAATACCTGTCCCATGTAACCTCAAATGTCCAGTGGGAAATACTGAGGGGACATTTTGAAACCGCAAAGAAAATTTGTGGGCACCTTAATCAAAATGTCAGCCGGTTCCTCTCCGGTCTGTCTCTCTCCCCTTCCTTCCCTCCCTCTCTCTCTGTAATACTCTGAAATGAAATTGGGCATAGGCAACGTTTAGCATGTACACCTGAGAGTCTGACACCATAAATGTAGTCCAGATCCATAACTCTCCAGGCAGGTCACGCTAATGATCAAGGTCTGAATCCTCTCCTGAAAACGTGAAGTCATCACATGTACATGGTTCTCCTTTAGCCCATTTAACTTGTTATGTAACTTTTACTGCAGCAGACATGCAGATGACAATTTACATCTATGATCATCAGCATGCAACTTGAAGAAGCAGAAAGCAACAGCTTGTTGGTAAATAGACATTTCTATGTCATAAGCATTTCTATACATTTCAAATAAAAACTTTCAATTTAAAGTGGAAGACTTGCACCATTCAGAGAGCAGATGTATGCTGATGGTAGCAACCATGAAACCTTGTGCAAATGATATGCCCACAGCACACCCTTTTCCTCTGTGTTTATTCATACTTGAAAGGGGAAGAAAAAATAACTAAGACATGCATTTCTCATTGTAGCCTACAGTGGCGTTTCCCCCTGTGACATCCTTTGGTTCTGATAAAATACAAAGAGATTGTGTACTTCCATCCTTTGTTAGCATTGTTCAAAAGCAAAGTTTATCAGGTGGACCAGCAAGTTTGGGGAATTTGAGCAGTGTGCAGCTGCCAGAATCATGAAGGGAGCAGCGCCTTGAAGCTGTAGCCCATAAACCCGGCTTCCTCGGTGGACGCATTGATATGTTAATGCATGTTTGCCTTTGTTTTTCTATCAGCGCAAATGTGTGCTGATGCCCGGTTAGTGCAGTTCCCACGGGAAAATTTTGGAAAATGTCCAGAGAGGACAGTGCTTCTGAAGTTTTCTCCACCAAGATTCTGAGGCTCTGTGTAGAAATGTCCTGCTGAGGCAGAACAGCTAGAGTACTGTAATGCTTCAAAGCTTGGTTGGTGATGCAGTCTCTCAGTGTGGACGCATATAGGATGCACATATAGATGAGATAGTATAGAAAACATAGAAAAAAAAAAATTCTGCCTGATTCGTGATATAATAATTGAGGTAATATTATTATTTAATAATACTACATTGATAATAGTATTTATTAGCATTCTAATTCTGGCACTGGAACTTGGGTTAGGGTTAGGTAAATCCGTAATGAGCCGTTTTGTTGTGATCCTGCACCGTAGTTACGCCGCTGCTTGGATTAGAGTAAGCTGGGCTTTTGCCATGACTACCTTCTTTCGACACAATAACAGATGAGAACACTTTTCTTTCCGTGTGTAGCTCTGCACAGGATTTTCTATCTCGAAAGCCCCCTAATGCCTCCTGCCATGTCTCTGTCAGCCCTTGTTGGCAAAGGGCTCGCACTCTTAGCTGCGGGCCACGCCACAGTACAGCCGTAATCTCCACAGTCGCCTGATCAGGCCCCATTCCAAACACACCACGTCCTAAGATGCCGCTCGCACTCGTTGCCAATTGTATGTCGCGGACGCGGGGCTTCTGAAGTGGCGGAAAGGAGCGAAGTGGAGCGTAGCCAGTAGGCCCCTGGATCTACTCAATAGCTTGGATTTCGCCTGATACTTCCAACCCAGTTGTTGCTGCCAATTCCTGGGTTTTTTAGTTCCCCCACGTTCATATTTCCTGCCCAAGGTTATTATGGTTTTATAATTTCCTCTTAGTTTATTGTTTCCCATTTTGATCTGCATTTCAGATTCATTTCAATTAGTTTTCTTCACTCCCTACCCTTTTTTTCCCCCAGGAACATTTCATTTTACTATAATTTAAAGCTGCACTAGGCCAGATTTTTATGTAAAAATAGCCCCATCATATCAGCCTAAATCACAAAGTATGGCTGCAAAATGGAAGAGCGTCCCATCCCTCCTACATGAGATGCTGTAGATTCAACCTGTTTGCCCAAATGAAATGTACTGATTGATGTATTCATTCACTGACTAATTAATTAATCCATTCATCCATTCATTCATTCATTCATTCATTCATTCATTCCTTTGTTTGTTTGTGTTTGTTTCAGCAAACTACACTATACCATCCATTCTCCCCCTGGCAATCCCTCTGCCCTCTAACCTTCCTGTCTTTCCCCCTCCACCTCCTGGAGTGTCTGCAGAGCAGAGGGGTAACTGACCATGTCTTGTCTTACATGTGTGCCCCCTCCCTCTGCCTCCTCTCCCTCTTGTCTCTCCTGCCTGCTCCGCTCACCGGCCCTCCTTCCCTCCCAGCCAAGCTTCCTTACCTCCCGTCTCTCCCTGTCTCTCCCGTCTGCCATGCTTGGGTAGCTGCTTGCTGCGAGTCTCCCGCGGGACGGCCCGTCAGCCTGCGTTGCTGTGCCCTGACTGGGCATTGGTGTGTTTGGATTCCCCACCGGTAGAGTTCAGGTATCATCTGTTCAGGTATACTCCCCCACCCCCACCCCCACCCCATCCCACCCCACCCTCTCCCCCTCGATCCCACAGCAGCAGGCCCAATGAACCTGTACCTGAGTTATATCCTGGATCTTGTTCCTCACTAAGATAGAGACTGAGAGCTCCTTCCAATACCACACAGAAGAATTTGAAGTATATTTTGAGGTGCATTTTGTCCACTTTCAGCTAAAGCTTTTATTAAGTTATTATTACAGTAAAAGTGTTTACAATGAAGAGAGCATGGGGCCTTTCCACTTCGTGCTTTGGAACATTTTATGGTTGCACCTCCGCTCTTGTTGTAAGAGCTCAATATTTCTTTTACATGATGGAAATACGCTGAGAGGGAAAGTATCTTATGAGGTTTAATCTTCAATATCTTTTACATTTCTTACTCTGTTCTGCTGATGCAAGTGTGCACTCCACCAGCTTGCTAACCAACTCGTCCAACTACATTCAACCAAGTCAAAGTTTACTTTATTTTTAACTGCAACCCCCCACCGAGTGTTGCTATCCCTCTGCCACTGCACTCTGCTCTTGACCCAGAGCTAAAGCCTACCAGGGTTGCCAAACCTCTCACCTTGCTGCATTGAGCCAGCAGTTTGCAGGTGGAAATTCCAAATAGGCAACGTAGTGGAAAGGTCTTAATCATGAGATGCCCTTTGTCAGACCTTGTCTGGTGCCGTTGTATCCTTCCAACTGTGCCCATGCCGTCCTGCTGGGCCCAGCTCACCTTGACCCACTAAATCCACAGAGGCAGTACTAACAGAGATCTGAAGGACTGTTGGATGCCTTTAGCACTATTTGGCTGAACTAAGCTGACCTGAACTGCACCAGTTTTGCACCTTTAGTTTAGAAGAGGATGAAGATTGTTTTATGCAATTTACACAAAGCAATTGAAATTTGTCTCCCTGTACATCTGTCCAAGATGCCCACAATACATGCATTTCTTCAGAGAAGCCAGGGTGCAGGTTGACCTGCAGTGCAGCTGCAGCATGTTGGAATTAAGTGCCTTCAGCAGTTAATGCCTTGAGCATTAAGCAAATGGTGAGCACATAGATGCAGTACCAGCCTGCTCACAACTGGTTTTAAGTGCCACTGACTAAACCAGCAACTGCTGAGAGGCCTGATGGGAGGACATGATCAGGATCAGTCTCATACACTGTATTTCATCAGTATAGCTGGTGTAATGGATGAACTCAATCATGAATTTATTATGGCAAATTTTAGGTATATACATTAAAATTCTTGAAGATTTTGACTAGTTTCGGACATCGTAACTCAAAATACAGGTGTGTTATACTTTGTTATTTACAAATGTTACCAATGTGAACATACAGTATATTTTAGTTAGAGAAGTGGGCTTATGGCTGGAACGTGAGGAAACTCTGGGTCTGGAAAGTGTAGCTTTCTCCACCCTCAACAACTGTCGTTGATGTGCCCTTGTGCAAGGTACTTATCCCCCAAAAATCCCAGCGTTGCTGTTTATTGGCAAGCAATACAAGACTGTGGTTGTACTGGGCAGCTCCCAGGTGTCAATATGTGTAACTGTGTGTTAAAAAATGAAAGAAAAATACCATATGTTACATAGCGTCGGTAGATTAAAAACATGTGTTCAATCCAGTTAATTGAAGCCAAAAGAAAACATAGGCAAAGCTGTTAGAGGGGTGACAGTGTTTCCACAGAGGGCATCTTTCTGTTGTTTGGCTTCAAAATAATTCTCATCTGAGATTAGCCAGAATACCCCAGATTCAGGTCAACCTAATAATGCATTTTGTCCTCAGAAATGATTCCCACAGGACTGTGTTCTGGTGAAACACTCAACAAGATCTGTAAAATTCAGTCACATTTACATGATTTCAGCTAACATCTCTCTGTCATTTTGATTACACCACCACATGCCATTACTCTCTGCCTATTACAGGAATGCATCAACAAAACAAATCACTTAAAAAAACTGGAAAGAGTCCAAAGATATGCATTCTTTGCTCTTTTCTGTGCTTCCGCCATCCTGAGAAATGATATTTCATGCATGATAAGCTCCGGCAAATGATATTATGTTTGTATATCATCTGTTTCTGGCATGTGCTCAGATCATAATGACGGATAGCTCCTTAGGAATGCCAAGGCGCTCTCTCCGCTCGCCTCTTCCCCAGGCTAAGGGATTTTCCTAACAGATTCATCTGCGGGTGTCAGTTTGTTGGCGTTGATTGGACCTAACGGGCTTACGTGGCGGCAGAACTTTGTTTGGTGAAATGGCAAATCGAGAGTGACAATTTGTGTTTACTGTGCGCGTTGAGGAAGAGTGTGAAGGTAGTTTCCTTGGGAAAATGAGAAACACGAAGAAATCACAGAAGGTGCACTTCATCTCAAAGCCGTTTACAACCTTTTTGATGTTGCAGTGCTTTCATGTATCACCAGATTTTCTAGACAGGTTATCCTAAAACAAGACTCCAAATCATTCGGAAACATTTTAGTCATCTTGTAACCTCTAAGCTAACAAACTTGCCTCTCCCCTCAGATGTATCAGTGCATATCACCTCACCTGACTTAATGTGTAGAGCTCAGCTCAATTAAGGGTGCATCCCATTAAGCACAAAGTATACTTCCCTGCTTATGAGGGGTCATTAAGACATTCACCTTCACAGGTCAATAGAAATTCTAAAGCTCTGTTAGAGGAAGCTGAAAGCTGGCTTCTCCCAGCCTCACCCCTCACCTTCCCCGGGTCCCATGTAGAGACCCACCTACACACCACTTCACATACACACACATACGCACGAACACACACAGAGACAATTATACTGGTCTTGCTGGGATCACTGTCAACCATTCAAGCGTCCGATGGGAGGGTGTCCATTAGGCGAGCAGGTTGACCTCATTAATATCGCCGGGGTCAATGAAGTGTACGATTGGTGGCTCTAATGACTTGACTTCTCATCTGCAATGCAGTAAATGATGGCGGATCTGATTTAAAGGCACAGGCTGCAGAAAATTTAGATTGACTCCCTCGCACTGACACAGTGTGAAAAATGTTACGGCACTCCCTCGCCTTCAAACGTCTCCTCCATAATTCACTGGAACACTGTGTCGCAATGTATTTTTTATTTTTATTGCATTTTTTAATAATCACTAACGCTGATGAATGGCTTCCCATAAACATATTTAAGATTATGAGAAAACCATTGGATATATTACTATTTTTTTTTTGATGACTTACAGTGCTGTGTTATCTCCACAGTAACGCTGGCGTGCATTTTTCACCTCCCAGCACAATGCCAAATAATAACCAGCATGGGATAGTGAGTGGCTTTACAAGTCTTCCATGCAGTTTGATGATATTAAAATCCTCAATATTGGCAGGATACACCGCCGTGGGTATAGGTGCATGTGTGTGTGTATGTGTGTGTGTGTGTGGAGGGGGCGGAGGCAGGGGTCTATGTGTGTTTTATGCACAGTAGTACATGTGTAGTATGTGTGTAATATTAGTGCATAATGTGTACAGGTAGGCTTGCATGTCTCTATATACCTTCTGTGCTTGTGTACATGTGTGTATTGCATATGCATGTCTGTGCTTGTGTGTGAGCGTACATGTGTTCAGTCCCAGCAGGCTGCAGCACAGGGGAATTCATCATGCTTCTGTCTTTGTTTTGCGTGGCTGGGCACGGGCCGATCGATCACCACTAACCTTGATGTCTCACCTTGGTGGAGCCGTCACGCCGCCCGCGGGACCCGTAAATTGATCGAAGGATATCAAAGAGAGATTGTGACGGTGCTGCTAAAGGGCCAAAGGCCGCGAGCTTTGATCCCCAAACATAAATGCAGATCATATGGGTTGATGACTCGGGTCCAGAGGTTCTCCAGCTGATTTCCCTCTCGCACGTGTGTTAATGACCGGGACGATTAGACTGCAGCATGTTTCCATTCTCGCATTCAGATAGATTCCTGGGCACGATGACTAATGTTTAGCCTGAATTCACATTCACAATAATTTAATAAATAATATGGAAATGGCATATCACAATGTTAAACATGATTAATGCAGCATAAATTCAGGCCAAACGAAAGAGATTAGACTTACTTCCCACTCACAGTTTTGACTGTTTGTGAGGATATTTGCATGTCTTTCTATTTCACGAATGTACCAGGTGCCTTTTACAGGTTCTGCTCTGTTATTGCTGGGATCCAACCGTCTCCAGCTCGGTGTCTAATCTGTTCCTTTTTAAACATGATAGGGCTGACTAACAGAGAGTTTCTTACAATCTTTCAAGGCAGCAGATGGGGGTTTCTCCTTGCCTTTTCCTCGCTCTCTTTTCCGTTCATCCTTTGTAATCCCTTTGATCCAAGCGTACTACTAGTCACGTCTGATAGCTACCACAAGGCTGTGGTAGCTATCAAATGCGACTGTCCTGACCGCATCTTGTCACTGCATAGAAATGACAGACCGCTGGTGACTGAAGCAGACCCTTCCTTCCAAAAAAACTGGGTACACTTTGAGAAAACAAGCACTCTAAAGTGAATGAGAGAGAACAGAGACTTTTTTTCGTGTCTGCATAGTAATTACAATTTGAATGCCAGGCGCTTAAACTCGACAGACAAGAGTAGCAGCAAATGGATCTCATGCTCCCTCCAGAAGCTCCTGCCTGTATGATAATCATGACATTTCCCTCTAATTGGAGTAATTGTCTTTATTATGTCTGTGAGTGATATAATGCACCCGTGTGGAGCTTAGGCTTGGGAGTATACTTTGACATTTTATTTGAGAGTCTGTATCTGAAGGATGGCATGACCAGCCGCACTCCACTGTCTGTGAATCTATGAACAGATCAAAGACCAGCATTGATGGACACGCCCCCTCAAGCCTTCTCATCCAATCGCATGCACATACACTTAAGCACTTACAATATCACACACAAGTCTTCCTATCAAATGTCACACAAATGCCACTCTTCATGTAAGTGAGTGAAAGAGAATTGGAGAGATGGATGACAAAATATGCCTTTAACTCCAGTTTTAAGTCTTTTCCTCAGCTCATGGGGCATCTTCTTTTTAGATTAGCCAGCAGCCATAGCATACATGACATTCTCAAGACACAGGTGAAAAAAAGAAATATGGAGGTGACAGAGACATTTTTTTTTTTTATTGTCTTGGCTCCTCCCCCTCTTCTTAGAGCTCACTTTCACAGTTTCGATTGCTGTCCAATGGGCCTGACAGGCCCTGAAAAGAGACCCTGCTAATCTCTCCTCGGGTGTCAGCTCCCTCCTCTGTTCTCCCTCTGAAAAGACGTTGTTTATCTGACCAAAACCCTTCCCAGTGCCATTTGCGCTGTGGGGCGCTTATCGACCATGAGATAATTCAAAAAACCCCTCAGCCAGCTTCTTGTTCATTAAAAGTTTCCTCCGACTCCTCTTCAAAAGTGCATCCATCTGTCTGGGAGGAGAGACGACGGAGGGGAATGCAGAGGGGGGGTTGCGGTGGGGGGGGGGGGCATGGACATTATCTCTCCATCGGAGTCCTTGTGTTGTTCCCTTTGATTTAATTTCCTTTGACGTCGCCTCCCCCTCCTCCTGTTCGGGTCCCTGATGGATTGGGTCTAGGCCCTTGGTCTAAGATTTGTTTCCCTCCTGCTTGAGTTAGCTCGTTATTTGATCAGCTTTGTTAACGCTGATCAAATAACGATGGTGGATGTTAAAAGGGTGTCTGTGACCTACATAGGCAGCGTTGCTGCTAATTTGCTGCGGTAGACCTGACCAGTTTTCACAGTCGAAACTTTGACTTTAAAGAGGTTCTTTGGCCTATCGTTTTGCATCAGTATCACTTAGATCCACTGGGTTGCATCTGATTCCAGCGGACCAAGACATCAAAGTGAACTTAATATTTGCTCTGAACTTAACGAGAAGTTCCACTCCAGTGACTAATGGCATTTGAGCTTTGAAAGGTCTGTTTTTTTATGGCGTTGAGTCACAGTCGAGTTCTAATCCCAAAGTGATATTTGTAGCCACCAATAAAACAAACGCAGACTGAGTAGCTTCCGAGCTGACAGTACTTCAAACCACCGCTTCAGATTAGCTCCGAGGAACTCCAGGAGGAGAAAAAAGCGAGGAGAGGTGTTGAGAGATTGATGCTTTTCATGTGGCCATGTGTTTAATTTATCAATAAAGCTGTCAGGCCTCCACTAACCTGGGCGGGTGTGCCCCGGCATTAATCAACACACCGGCATCAATCTGTGGGTCCAGAGCTGCTGGCCGGCACTCCATTACGTTGACCTGAGCAAGGTTGTCCCTAAGCCAAAGTTTGATGACTGATGCCTTTCTTGCTGAACGAGACACAATGAGGGAAACATTCCAGGGCTTCCCACAACGCTATCCAGAGCCAGGGGAAGGCAGGACGGGGATTGAAAAGCACGTACGAGCAGAGGGACTTCCTCCCTCGGGCCGCTGTGTTCTCTCTCCTGTTAACAAGCAGGTAATTATGGGTAGTGGTTTGGGCCATCCGTCAGGGGCGGGCAGCGGGCAGATTGATACCAGCAGTGCCCCATCCTATTTTCATCCCCCCTTGCTTTTAAAATCCTCAGGACATGATTTGGGAAATGGTGAGCTCCGGCCCACTCATCCATCAATTTCTTGCGCTCGTTCCCCCGGTGGAGAGAACCAACATGTCGCTCCCTGGAG
This sequence comes from Centroberyx gerrardi, assembly GCF_048128805.1. Taxonomy (NCBI): domain Eukaryota; kingdom Metazoa; phylum Chordata; class Actinopteri; order Beryciformes; family Berycidae; genus Centroberyx; species Centroberyx gerrardi. The sequence continues at coordinate 9,599,763 of NC_136020.1, forward strand.
GGAGTGTGCACCAAGGGGCTGTGAGAAGAGAAGAAAGCTTGAATAAGACATAACACTGAGAGGGAATGGTTAAAATGTGAGGAAGGAAGAGAGGTGTTTTGATAGAACATGCAGCAGAGCCTCAGTGAAGGATTTGGGGCACAAAGGGGGACAGTTACAGTCTGGAGAAGGAAGGAAAGGACGATGATGATGATGATGCTGCTGATGATGCGAGAGGAGAGGGGGAGGAGGAGAGCGACTTAGACTTATAATTAGAAGATAATAACTACTCGCAATTTGCTTTACTTAATTACATAGCAGGACAGTAGAAGGATAATGACTTCCTCTTTCTTTCATAATTGGATTCAGCCTAAGTTGACAGATCTCCATTTAGTTGTAATTGAAATAATGTCCAAGGTGCTACTTTTAAACCATAATAGGGCTGTCACACACGTGTCCTGGATAAGCTCCTTACCTGCAGTTTCAAAGTGTTTCCATGTTAAAAACAATTAAGCCTCAGCAAATCAGAAAACAAACAGTTTGGCCACAGTCGTCAATTAACAGCAAGCAAATGGAATGTTGTCTGTCTGCCTATTACTGCCTCAAAGGCTATTCTTTGGGAGCCCAGCTGTCTCCAAGGCAACAGGTTGCAGCGGAGCCTCATGATGGAGGCTGGAGGGACGCGAGGGAGAGAGGGTTGATGGGTAGGGGTAAATTGTAATTGAAAGCCATCATCTTTGTGCATCATCAACCATTATAATTTGTGGGCTTTGATTAATTTCCTGATTCTAAATAATTTTCATTTTTGATTAGATGCTTGTTTACTTAATTTATTACACAGCTTTTATTGTGGAGTCCTCATTTCCTAGGCAAATAATGCAGATACTGGGGCAGCAGTGTTTATTGGCACAGCTTGTTAGCTGAATGGCTGAGTCCTGGCATATTCCCGCATTTCCTTCCTTTGTTGAATGTCCTTTTTGTCCTTGTCAGTGTTGTTCGATTGATGACCAAGACAATTATAAGCCAGTCAATCATCGACTCGCACATGAAACCCATCTGAGAAGCTCCTGAGATCCATCTCATGAATATTGTATGTGCATTTCTGTCACTATGTTAAAGCTCCTTTGCACAAATATTACCGCGGGTGAATTGTTTTGACACCAGCCTGTCATTTTTCTGACCCTCTTTTTTTTTTTTAGCTGTGTTTTTTTTTTTTTTTTTTTTTTTTTTGACATCTCTTTCATTCTGGAATCTTTCCTCGAGCAAGAAAGCTGGGGGAGGATGATTGAAACTGGTGAGAGAATGAGAGACAGTAAGGAAGATGGACTCTGCTTTTCCGCACCATGAATCACCAGCGGGGAGGGAGGTGAGCGACTGACAGCATGACGAAAATTTAATTAATCGCAATATCTGGAGCTCCATAAACGAGTATTGGATTTTCAATTTAAAGCAGAAGTCTGCAGGTGATAGACAGGAGGGTGTTGCGGCTCAAGCAGAAGCCCAGTTTCTCTCCAAGAGCCAGCAGGTATCGATCAGTAATCACTTACATATGCCCTTAAGTTTGCCAGCCATCAAAATAAGTAAACAACACAACATCAGAGTTTGGAGGAAAGAGAAGGGGCCATGGCCAAATAGCTTGGATAGCATGATGGCCCCTGCTTGTCTCGTTAGCATCAGCCTAATTTTCACTGTTTCCTCCGTCTGTGTGGAGTCCTTCTCTGCCAAGTGGATGTGAGGCACGAGCTCCATAAACTTAACTATGCCCAGAAAGAAGTCTTGGCCTAGACCCAGGGGAGTCATGTCCAATTTCGCACATCATAGCCAATAAGCTTCACAGATAAGACCGTATTCAGAATATCTAATTGTCTGTCAAGAAATGACTTTGTACTTTATGGGCAGACAGCAAGCCGTAATAAGAAAAGCATGGAAAATTAAGAGAAACACGACATGGTGTTATCCAAAGATAGAAGCCAATGGCTCGAGAAACAGTTGTTTTTTTTCAGGGGGCTCAATCTGTTTGTTTTAATTTGTCACAACTTAGACTAAACAATCTTTTTTTAATATTCTGCCCCTCAGATGTCACATTTCTGGTATTGTGTAGAAATACACTACTATCAGACCCTTTGGGGAAAAAAACTAAAAGAACAATTCAGGCCAGTTGAATTAACCAAGCAGTCTGAATATATGTATAAATGTTCTATTTCTTACCTCCAGAAAGTCAACCAAGGCTTGCTGTGGAATCCTCAAAGCAGCGGCCGGCTCACCTGTCAAGGAGCTAAGTGGAACTGAGGGCCTCTTGTGTTTTTATTTGATTATAGTTGAGGCATTTCCCACTGGATGGTCTCCTTGCGCTTGTCAAACCCTTCATGAAATCTGCATTTAGAGTGGATCTCGAACGTATCCTCACTGATGACAACACAACAATCACTATTCCGACGACGCAGCAGCCCTCCTAATGGCCACCAAATAATTCACACACCTTGGGGTATAGGAAGTGCATGGGTATGTGTGTGAGTGTGTTTGCAGTGATGATGGGGCATGACAGGGGAGTTCAAAGCAGGATACACGCTGAGAGCGCTCCAGCGTATAGACTATGGCCTGTGATGAAGTCGCCGATGTGCACTGATTTTATTTTTACTCCTCATGGTGGGCGACTGAAACAGGGATATTTCTGGAAATCTGACTACCACATTAGTGTGGGGAGTCATTCTCCCACAGGCACTGTGATGATGAGTCTTGCATTGGTACAAATGACCGAACGGTAACAGCATCATTTCCCCTGAAAATCAGGACAAATTGCAGTTGAATTGCTGTCATTTCTCTTCTCCTGTCCTTCTTTTATGGGAATGCCACTCACAGCTGGTGACTCACTTTTCAGATGTCAGTAGTTGGATGAAATGCCATCATGAATTTGGGTACAGAGTCCTTTCCCTCTTGAGGAACGCTGCCCCGCATGCTGCTGAGTCTCCCCCCTCAAACCTTTGCCCCAGTTTGTCCCCACTGTAGCGAACATATCTGGTTATGCAACAGCGCTGCAGCGCTGGTCAGCCATGTGGAGGAGCTGATTGGCACGTTTTACATTTTTGCTGTGGCTTTCATAACCCGACAACGCTGTTTGAACATACAGCACTTTACTTTCCGAACGAACTTGGAATGTAGCGTACTTAGCATATGTGTGGGTAGCAGCCTCACTCCTCCCATTAGTGAGAACCACGTGCGCACACATGAGGCATGTATAGAAGCCATTTTGTACCAAAGCATTGAGTGCATGGTTATGCAAATTCATCATGATCCCCACAATGAAATTACAACTTCAAGTTATTTAAACTCTCCTAATCAACAAAGGAGACATCATTTTCATTCCCAACGCCACCAAACCCGTCCATGCAAAACTGACTCCCAGCGTCGTAT